>NC_135989.1:4741457-4777147 GCF_053455715.1 Rhinoraja longicauda
CACATCAAGAGTCACGAGTGTTTTATTGTCATGTGTCCCAGACAGAACAATGACACTCAAACTTGCAACAGCACAGCACAATGGGGCAACATAGTGCACTGTAAACAATATAATAAACAAGAAAAGTTCAGTGTGTGTACATAGAAACATCGACAATAGGTGCAGGAGGAGGCCATTCGGCCCTTCGAGCCAGCACCGCCATACAATTCCTTCGCTCCAGAGATGCTGCCTGACCCGCTGAGTTACTCCAGCATTTTGTGAATACCTCTGCTATACAATGTGATCATGACTGATCATCCAAAATCAGTACCCCGTTCCTGCTTGCCACCCATATGTGTGTATATACACACATACTCGTGTGTGTGTGTGTGTGTGTGTGTGTGTGTGTGTGTGTGTGTGTGTGTGTGTGTGTGTGTGTGTGTGTGTGTGTGCGTGTGTGTGTGTGTGCGCGCGTATGTGTGTGCGTATGTATGTATATGTGAATATAAATATAAATATATATACGTGTGTGTGTGTGTGTGTGCGTGCGTATGTATGTATATAAATATATACATGTGTGTGTGTGTGTATATATATGTATATGCATGTGTATGTATATATATATATGTGTGTGTGTATGTATATGTATGTATACGTATGTGTGTTTATGTATATATATATGTGTATATATATGTATATATGTGTATGTATATATATATATATATATATGTATATATGTGTATGTAATATATATATAATAGGAAAATAACTGCAGATGCTGGTTTAAATTGAAGGTAGACCCAAATGCTGGAGTAACTCAGCAGGACAGGCAGCATCTCTGGAGAGAAGGAATGGGTGACGATCGGAGCTCGTTGGAGCTTGTAGTGTTTAATAGCCTGATGGCTGGAGGGTAGAAACTGCTCGTGAACCTGGCCGTTACAGTTTTCAGGCTCCTGTACCTTCTTTAGTTTAGTTTATTGTCATGTGTACCGAGGTACAGTGACAAGCGTTTTGTTGCGTGCGCGCTATCCAGTCAGAGGAAAGACAATACATGATTACAATCGAGCCATTCACAGTGTACAGATACATGATAGATACATGGATCTTATAGAAACTTACAACATTCTTAAGGGGTTGGACAGGCTAGATGCAGGAAGATTGTTCCCGATGTTGGGGAAGTCCAGAACAAATGGTCACAGTTTAAGGATAAGGGGGAAGTCTTTTAGGACCGAGATGAGAAAGTTTTTTTTCACACAGAGTAGTGAATCTGTGGAATTCTCTGCCACAGAAGGTAGTTGAGGCCAGTTCATTGGCTATATTTAAGAGGGTGTTAGATGTGGCCCTTGTGGCTAAAGGGATCAGGGGGTATGGAGAGAAGGCAGGTACAGGTTACTGAGTTGGATGATCAGCCATGATCATATTGAATGGCGGTGCAGGCTCGAAGGGCTGAATGGCCTACTCCTGCACCTATTTTCTATGTTTCTATGATAAGGGAACAACGTTTAGCGCAAGGTCAAGCCAGCAAAGTCCGATCAAGGATAGTCATGAGGTAGGTAGTAGTTCAGCACTGCTCTCTGGTTGTGGTGGGATGGTTCAGTTGTCTGATAACAGCCGGGAAGAAACTGTCCCTGAATCTGGAGGTGTGCGTTTCCACACTTCTGTACCTCTTGCCTGATGGGAGAGGGGAATGATTACAATCGAGCCATTTACAGTGTATAGATACGTGATAAGGGAAGGGAGACACAAAATGCTGGAGTAACTCAGCGGGACAGGCAGCATCTCTGGAGGGAAGGAATGGGTTACGTTTCGGGTCGAGACCCTTCTTCAGACTTGATAAAGGAATAACGCTTGGCACAAGGTAAAGCTGGAATTTAGAAGGATGAGAGGGGATCTTATCGAAACGTATGATTATTAAGAGGTTGGACACGTTAGAGGCAGGAAACATGTTCCCAATGTTGGGGGAGTCCAGAACAAGGGGCCACAGTTTAAGAATAAGGGGCCATTTAGTCAGTCAGAGAGTTGTGAATCTGTGGAATTCTCTGCCTCAGAAGGCAGTGGAGGCCAATTCTCTGAATGCATTCAAGAGAGAGCTAGATAGAGCTCCTAAGGATAGCGGAGTCAGGGGGTATGGGGAGAAGGCAGGAACGGGGTACTGATTGAGAATGATCAGCCATGATCACATTGAATGGCGGTGCTGGCTCGAAAGGCCGAATGGCCTCCTCCTGCACCTATTGTCTATTGTCTAAAGCCAGCAAAAGTCCGATGGCTGGAGTGAAATGAGTGTGTGGCAGTGATAATAATAAACGGATAAACTAAACTCGTCCATGCCGACCAATGTGTGTGTCCTCTCTTCCTTTTAGTTGAGAGACACAGAGTTTGTGGGATCACTTCACCGGCTCTCACCACTAGGCCGAGACCTTCATTAGAATTCTGCCGCCACTATCACTTGCTGCCTGTTGCCAAGGCAACGGTTTCCATGCCCTTTGTGTGTGACGAGTCTTGAACAGTTTATCAAGTCAGGCAGCCCTTGGACCCACAGCTTACAACCCAGCGATATGAATATCTCTCGTTTCCCTCTCCCCCGACCCTCAGTCTGAGGGAGGGGTCTGGACCCGAAACGTCGCCCATTCCTTCTCTCCAGAGGTGCTGCCTCTCCCGCTGAGTTACTCCGGCATTTTGTGATACCGTTGGATAAATGAAGTGTTACATGCCAAGTCCTGCTGCACTGCATGTATTCATTAGTGCATTATCTGCAGAATATACTGCACCACGATCGTGATTAGCTTGGCAAGTGGGCTGAGAAAGGGTTAATGGAGTTCAATGCAGATAAACGTGAGGAGTTGCATTATAGGAAGTCAAACCCAGGCAGGACCTTCACAGTGAATGGGAGTGTAGAGGAGAAGGCTCTAGGAGTGCAGTTACATCTATATACTAAAACTCTTGTTTGTTTGTTTATTTGTGATCGAACTACGGCCAAAACGGTACACGATAGTGTGACAATTTTAGGCCCTCCTTCAAGTCAAGTCAAGTCAATTTTATTTGTACAGCACATTTAAAAACAACCCACGTTGACCAAAGTGCTGTACATCAGTTCAGATACTAAGAAAACGAACATACAATGGCACACAAACATAACAGCACATACATAAACAGTTCACAGCGCCCCCTCAGAGGGCCTCAAACGCTCACCGTCGTTACTTTACTGGTAAAGCAAGTAGTTTTATTGAAATCGGTGTTATATTTTTTAAGTTATTCACATTTTAAAAGTTTCAATCTATCTCCTAGAGAGGGAGGGGGGACGAGGGAGGGAGGTGGGGGGGAGGGAAGGAGGGGTGGATAAGGGGGGTTGAGGGGGAAAGGGAAGAGGGGAGGGAGAGGAGAGGAGGGGAGGGGGAGGAGGAGGGGGGAGGAGAGGGTGCTGCACCAATGCAGGAGAGGTTTGGGCCCAACGGGTCCACTTGGTCTAGTAGTTCCTTAAAAGTGGCGTCACAGGTAGGTAGGGAGTGTTGTAGAGCAGAGAGATCTCGGAGTGCAGGTATATAGTTCCTTGAAAGTTGCATTACAGGCAGACAAGGAGTGTTATAGAGCAGAGAGATCTCGGAGTGCAGGTGCATAGTTCCTTGAAAGTGGCGTCACGGGTAGATAAGAGAGTGTTGTAGAGCTGAAGGATCTAGGAGTGCAAGTACATATTGTAGGAAGGAACTGCAGACGCTGGTTTAAACTGCAGATGGACACAAAATGATGGAGTAACTCAGCGAGACAGGCAGCATCTGTGGATAGAAGGAATGGGTGACGTTTCAGGTCGAAACACTACTCTGGACATAGTTCCCTCAGAATGGCATCTCAGTACGTTTGTAACTTTGTCGGTGCCAGACACATGGTGACTCTGTGTACTTTGGTATTGTATGCAAAAATATTGCATCAGGTTCCGGACACTGACCACTAGGGTTGCCAACTGTCCCGTATTAGCTAAATTGGTTTGTCCCATATGGGACGGCCTTTGTCTCTTATTAGGCCCGGACACTGTAGGCCCGAACACTGTAGGCCCGAACACTGTAGGCCCGGACACTGTAGGCCCGAACACTGTAGGCCCGGACACTGTAGGCCCGGACAATGTAGGCCTGCACACTGTAAGCTAACAGAGTGTGTTCGGGGAGCGGGGCCGAGTGTGTTTGCCTAACGGAGGTTGCATAGCAACCCACCTCCCGGCTCGGGCGGCCGCCATTGGTGGAGCGGGAGCACATGGCTGCTGGCTGGGTGAGGTCACCTTTTGTCCCTTATTTGGGAGTTAGAAAGTTGGCACCCCTACTGTGTAAATGCACCTGCCTTGCATATATATCTCTTTTAAATCTTGCCATTCTATCCTCAAAGCTAGTCTTTTTTCCTCCAGGGATGCTGCCTGACCTGCTGAGTTTCTCCAGCATTTTGTGTCTATCCTTGGTATAAACCAGCATCTGCAGTTCCCTTTATCATATATCTGTACGGTGTGGACGGCTTGATTGTAATCATGTGTTGTCTTTCCATTGACTGGGTAGCACGCAACAAAAGCTTTTCACTGCACCTTGCTACTAGGGTTGTCAACAGTCCCGTATTAGCCGGGACATCCCGTATTTTGGGCCCAGACTGTAGGCCCGGACAGTGTACAGTGTAGGCCTGGACAGTGTAGGCCCGGACGCTGTAGGCCCGGACACTGTAGGCCCGGGGGGGGGGGGGGGGGGGTGGGGGGGGGGCTGTAGGCCCGGACACTGTAGGCTAACGGAGTGTGTTCGCTGGAGAGCGGGGCCAAGTGTGTTTGCCTAACGGAGGTTGCATAGCAACCCGCCTCCTGGCCTGGGCGGCCGCCATTTGTGCAGCGGGAGCACGTGGCCGCTGGCTGGGTGAGGTCACGTGGGGCGCGGGGCGGTGACATCACCTTGTCCCGTATTTGGGAGTGAGGTAGTTGGCAACCCTACTCGGTACACATGTAAATAAACTAAACTCAAGCTCCAGTCTTTGATGGTTCCACCATGGGACAACGTTTCTGAACAGTCCATCCAGTCGGTACTTCTCAAATTTTGCACATAATTGTGAATGGAATTGAATATTGTATGATCACTGACATTCAGTTCCTCTTTTGACCTTAAGTGGAGCGCAAGGCTCCACGCCCTGGATGTGGTTTGGGCATCTGACCATGGGATGATAGAGTTAACTCGGGGTTTATCGATATTTCCTAATACAAATCTCACGTTATTAATTGTGGTATCACAGCGGCACAATGGAACAGCGTTGCACAACGGTCTTCATCAGTCTAAAGAAGGCTCCCGACACAAATCGTCGACGGTCCATTTCTCTGGACTGTGGTGCTGGCTCGAAGGGCCGAATGGCCTCCTCCTGCACCTATTGTCTATTGTCTCCACGGATGCTGCCTGACCAGTGGTGGAGTCGCTACCATACAGCGCCAGAGACCCGGGTTCCACCCTAACTCCAGCCTCTGTCTTTACATTCTCCCCGTGACCTGCGTGGGTTTTCTCCGGGTGCTCCGGTTTCCTCCCACACTCCAAAGACGTGCAGTTTTTTAGATTAATTGGCTTGGTGTCATTGTAAATTGTCCCCAGTGTGTGTAGGATAGTGTTAGTGTGTGGGGGACACTGATCGGTACGGACTTGGTGAGACGAAGGGCCTGTGTTGGCGCTGCATCTCTAAACCAGACTCAACGAAAGTAAACCACCAGAAAGTGGACAGACTGGCGCTAGTTACGTGTCCCTTTGATGGCGGTACCACTAACAGTTCTCTCTGTATTATTCGGGAGGGTCGGGCAAAATGTTTGTGGTCAGTCTACAAGATGGGGTACAACTCATAGTCCAAGACCCATTAAAACAGACCTGTACGATCTAGACCCTAAAGCATCATGGGGAGAGGGCAAGCACGGGGTACTGATTGTGGATGATCAGCCATAGACAATAGACAATAGACAATAGGTGCAGGAGGAGGCCATTCGGCCCTTCGAGCCAGCACCACCATTCAATGTGATCATGGCTGATCATTCTCAATCAGTACCCCGTTCCTGCTTCTCCCCATACCCCCTGACTCCGCTATCCTTAAGAGCTCTATCTAGCTCTCTCTTGAATGTATTCAGAGAATTGGCCTCCACTGCCCTCTGAGGCAGAGAATTCCACAGATTCACAACTCTCTGACTGAAAAAGATTTTCCTCATCTCTGTTCTAAATGGCTTACCCCTTATTCTTAAACTGTGGCCCCTGGTTCTGGACTCCCCCAACATTGGGAACATGTTTCCTGCCTCTAACGTGTCCAATCCCTTAATAATCTTATACGTTTCGATAAGATCCCCTCTCATCCTTCTAAATTCCAGTGTATACAAGCCTAGTCGCTCCAGTCTTTCAACATACGACAGTCCCGCCATTCCGGGAATTAACCTAGTAAACCTACGCTGCACGCCCTCAATAGCAAGAATATCCTTCCTCAAATTTGGAGACCAAAACTGCACACAGTACTCCAGGTGCGGTCTCACTAGGGCCCTGTACAACTGCAGAAGGACCTCTTTGCTTGAATGTCGGTGCTGGCTCGAAGGGCCGAATGGCCTCCTCCTGCACCTATTGTCTACTGTCTAGTAAGGCCAAATAAACAGCTTTAGTTTATAGTTTTATTTCAGTTTATGGTGGAGTAGACTTGATGGGCCAAATGGCCTGATTCTGCTCCTAGAACTTATGAACGTGGTTGCTCCAAGGACATCTGACTTTTTTGCACCAGAGTTGGGGTCATTAATCTCCTATTCTTTTTTTGTTTGTGATATTTTATCGATGAGTATTGTGCTTCGAGGCCTGTTCTGCTGCCGCGAGTCAGTGTTCTGTAGTCCGGACATAGGAGGATTCGTATGATCTGTTGTTTTCACACCTCACCCTTCCATATCTCTATGTCTTCCTGTCCTCTGACTCCTAGTCTGAAGAAGGGTCTCGACCCGAAACGTCACCCATTCCTTCTCTCCAGAGATGCTGCCTGACCCGCTGAGTTACTCCAGCATTTTGTGTCTATCCTTGAGGATTAAACACTCTTGACTCTTAACTTTCAGTCACTGCTTAGCAAAGAGTTTGAGCAAACAGATTCTTCCAACTACTCACACCAGTATCTTGGCTTAGTTTAGTTAAGAGATACAGCGCGGAAACAGGCCCTTCGGCCCACTGAGTCTGTACCGACCAGCGATTCCCGCACACTAAGACTATCCTACACACACTAGGGACAATCTACACAAACACCGAGCCAATTAACCTACAAACCTGCACGTCTTTGGAGTGTGGGAGGAAACTGAAGATCTCGGAGAAAACCCACGCAGGTCACGGGGAGAACGTACAAACTCCGTACAGACAGCGCCCGTAGTCGGGATGGAACCCGGGTCTCCGGCGCTGCATTCGCTGTAAGGCGGCAACTCTACCGCTGCGCCACCGTGCGTGTGTGGGGAATGTGAGAAATCTGTGTGAAATCTGTGTGTGATTTCCCAGTCAGGCGGTCGTCTCCGGGAAATGTTCCCTTTGGAGAAATGGGACCAGATCGTGACATTCTAGGGACATTCAGATTAGGGACATTCTAGGGACATTCTTCTGTCGGCTTTGACTTGTCCTTTCACTGAGGCCCATTCCCTCGTCTATTATATTTGTAGATCCTCAAAGTGCCGGCTTCACTCTGACTGGGCGCCCTGCTGTGAGTGATGAATTTACAACTTACTGTTGGCCGGAAAAACTGATCAATAATTAAACCCTAACCGCAGACAGGACTTCGTGCAAAGTTTGTTCGGTCTCCAAGGTGACCTTAAAGTAGGGAGCTGAACTGGATGAGTCTGTTCCAAACACAGTACATACAATGTAGAACAGTACACACAATGGACTGTAAATTGTCCCTAGTGGGTGCAGGATAGTGTTGGTGTGCGGAGATCGCTGGTCGGTGCGGACTCGGTGGGCCGAAGGGCCTGTTTACGCGCTGTATCTCTAAACTAAACTAAACCGGACGACAGAGAGCCAGTCATCAGGTCATAAGGAATAGGAACAGAATTAGGCCATTCGGCCCATCAAGTCTACCCCGCCATTCAATCATGGCTGATCTATCTCTCCCTCCTAACCCCATTCTCCTGCCTTCTCCCCGTAACCCCTGACACCACTACTGGCAGTGAGCCACAGGAGGGTTCAATGCCAATGGCGGGTGAGGTGGGCACTGTGACAGAGGGTAGATTGTAGTCTGCCACCCATGCATCACACATGGGTGGTCCGTTTCCGCCTGCCTATTGTACCAGCGGAGATTGCAGTCATACAATACAACACAGAACAATAGGGGCTGACTCATCAGTAACCTTGTCTCGAGAAGCCAGAGGCAGTCACTTCCAGGAAATGTTCCACGTACTTGGCCATTTCTCCCTCATCGCACCACTCGATTTTACACTGACTAATCCAATTTCTATTCCCCTGTCCTAGTTCTGTTTTTCGAGATATCTTTACTTTCCTTGGTGTGTTTAGACTGAAGAAGGGTCTTGACCCGAAACGTCAGCCATTCCTTCTCTCCTGAGATGCTGCCTGACCCGCTGAGTTACTCCAGCATTTTGTGAATAAATACCTTCGATTTGTACCAGCATCTGCAGTTATTTTCTTACACTGTATGATATATCATATTATTGTGTATTATATATTTGATATCATATGTAATGAAATGACAGAATCTAGGGATATGGGCCATTGGCCATAGTCCAATGGTATATCATATATATGTGTGTGTGTATATGTGTGTGTGTATATGTGTATATATATATAGATATATATATGTACATATATATACACCGATCAGCCAAAACATTACGCCCACCTGCCTAATCTGCTGTTGGTCCTCCGTGTGCAGCCCCATACGCAGCAGGGTGCGATGCACTGTGTATTGTGACACATTCCTCCCGTGACCACCATTAACATTTTCTGTGACTTGTGCCACAGTCGACCTTCTGTCGGTTCGGACCAGACGGGATAGCCTTCGTTGCCCTCGCGCATCGATGAGCCTTGGGCGCCCAACACCCTGCCTGTCGCCGGTTTGTGGTTTGTCCCTCCTCGGACCACTGTCGGTCGGTACTCACCACTGCTGACCGGGAGCACCCCACAAGCCTTGCCGTTTCAGAGATGCTCTGACCCAGTCGTCTGGCCAGAACAATTTGTCAAAGTCGCTCAGGTCTTTACTCCTGCCCATTTCTCCTGCATCCAACACGTCAACTTCAAGAACTGACTGTTCACTTGCTGCCTAATATATCCCACCCCTTGACAGGTGCCATTGTAACAAGATAATTAATGTTATTACTTCGCCTGTCAGTGGTCATAGAAACATAGAAACATAGAAAATAGTTGCAGGAGTAGGCCATTCGGCCCTTCGAGCCTGCACCACCATTCAATATGATCATGGCTGATCATCCAACTCAGTATCCCGTACCTGCCTTCTCTCCATACCCCCTGATCCCTTTAGCCACAAGGGCCACATCTAACTCCCTCTTAAATATAGCCAATGAACTGGCCTCAACTACCTTCTGTGGCAGAGAATTCCACAGATTCACCACTCTCTGTGTGAAAAAAACGTTCTCATTTCGGTCCTAAAAGACTTCCCCCTTATCCTTAAACTGTGACCCCTTGTTCTGGACTTCCCCAACATCAGGAACAATCTTCCTGCATCTAGCCTGTCCAACCCCTTAAGAATTTTGTAAGTTTCTGTAAGATCCCCCCTCAATCTTCTAAATTCCAGCGAGTCATAATGTTTTGGCTGATCGGTGTGTGTATATATATACATATATATATATATATATATATATATATATGTATGTGTGTGTGTGTGTATATATATCATGCTATGGTATCATGTTTGCCTATCCATGTGCTCCTGAGATGATGCCTGACCCATTGAGTTCTACCAGCACTCAGCATTGGGATTGTGACCCCACAGTGTCTCAGTCAGACAGCATAGAAACGGGTCCTTTGCTTATTATATCTATGTTGGCCACCTCTGTACATTCATCCCATTTATCAGCACGTTGTCCATTGCTCTCTGTGCTTTGCTGAGTCAAGGGCGTTCTCCGCAAGCTTCCAGCATCTGCGGTCTCGTATATCAACAACGTAGTTCAAGTTCACTGTCGTCTGCAAACGTGCAGTTAGGTACAGGGACAAGACTGCCTGTCAGCGGTGGAGGTGCTGCCTTACAGGGCCCGAGACCCGGATTTTGATCCCGACCGCTGTCCGTGCGGAGTTTGTACGTTCTCCCCGCGACCTGCGTGGGTTTTCTCCAGGTGCTCCGGTTTCTTCCCGCTCTCCAAAGACGTGCGGGTTTGTTGGTTAACTTGGCTTTGATACAGAAATGTTAGTTGTCCGTAGTGTGAAGGATAGCGCTAATATGTGGGGTGATCGCTGGTCGGCTTGGACGGTGGGCTGAAGGGCCTGTTTCCACGCTGTGTGTCTAAACTCTAAAGTCCATGGTAGCGTGACGCACATCTACAATCTGCTGTGGACCATACAAGGCGGAGGCCCGTTTATCCCCACTCTCCTCGCTTCGCCTGCGTCTGATTAGCGGGACACGGATCCTCCCGCGGATGTCTGCTCTCCGCTGATAGAGGTCCCCAATCGCACTGTCACCAGGCTCTGCGGACTGATAACACAGGAGGCCTCTCTCTGCCCTGTATCTGAAGGCCGCAGCCTCGAGCCCACTCCTCCTCCCGGCCCCAGGACATCAGGCACACGTCAATCCCCGGCTCCTATCTGTCCCAAACAGGCATGGCGATCCCGTGGAAAGGAAGTAGAAACATAGAAACATAGAAAATAGGTGCAGGAGGAGGCCATTCAGCCCTTCGAGCCTGCACCGCCATTCAATATGATCATGGCTGATCATCCAGCTCAGTAACCTGTACCTGCCTTCTCTCCATACCCCCTGATCCCTTTAGCCACAAGGGCCACATCTAACTCCCTCTTAAATATAGCCAATGAACTGGCCTCAACTACCTTCTGTGGCAGAGAATTCCACAGATTCACCACTCTCTGTGTGAAGAAATGTTTTCTCATCTCGGTCCTAAAAGACTTCCCCCTTATCCTTATGCTGTGACCCCTAGTTCTGGACTTCCCCAACATCGGGAACAATCTTCCCGCATCTCGCCTCTCCAACCCCTTAAGAATTTTATATGTTTCAATAAGATCCCCCCTCAGTCTTCTAAATTCCAGCGAGTATAAGCCTAGTTTATCCAGTCTTTCTTCATATGAAAGTCCTGCCATCCCAGAGATCAATCTGGTGAACCTTCTCTGTACTCCCTCTAAGGCTAGAATGTCTTTCATCAGATTAGGAGACCAAAACTGTACACAATACTCCAGGTGCGGTCTCACCAAGGCCCCTAGTCATCGGTAGCCTTGCTCATCGGGAAAACCCAGCGTTCAAATCCCAAGTTTAACATTTCAATGGCTGTGGGTTCGATCCGTGATCAGATGGATTTAAAGTCACCTCCTCTGTGTGAATGGGGGGAGTTAGGGTATGGGGTGTTGCTGGTTTATCACTCATATTAATCTTATAGAGGTGTACAAAATCATGAGAGGAATAGATCGGGTAGATGCACAGAGTCTCTTGCCCAGAGTAGGTGAATCGAGGACCAGAGGACATAGGTTCAAGGTGAGGGGGGGTGAGATTTAACAGGAATCTGAGGGGTAACTTTTTCACACAGAGGGTGGTGGGTGTATGGAACAAGCTGCCAGATGAGGTTGTTGAGGCTGGGACTATCCCAAAGTTTAAGAAACAGTTGGACAGGTACATGGATAGGACAGGGATATGGACCAAGCGCAGGCAGGTGGGCCTAGTGTAGCTGGGACATGTTGGCCGCTGTGGCCGAAGGGCCTGTTCCAACGCTGTCTGACTATGACTCTATTACCAAAGAGTAACAGACACAGAGTTAAACCAGGATATAGTGCACAGTAAAATCAAGGTACTTTTTGAAATTGGGCTTTGTTTTTATTTTTGCACTACACTTTAAAAAAGTTATTGTACTTTTTGTTGTTTATTACGGCTTGGTTTAGTTTAGTTTAGAAATGTAACGTGGAAACAAGCCCTTTGACTCATCGAGTCGATACCGACCATTAATCACCCTATTCCATACCACACACACGAGGGGCAATTTACAGAAGCCAATTAACCTACAAACCTGCACATCTTTGGACTGTGGGAGAAAACGGTGGCGCAGCGGTAGAGTTGCTGCCTTACAGCGAATGCAGCGCCGGAGACCCGGGTTCTATCCCGACTACGGGCGCTGTCTGTACGGAGTTTATACGTTCTTCCCGCATCAGGCACTGAAAAGAAGCATGCAGGTACAGCAGGCAGTGAAGAAAGCCAATGGAATGTTGGCCTTCATAACATGAGGAGTTGAGTATAGGAGCAAAGAGGTCCTTCTGCAGTTGTACAGGGCCCTAGTGAGACTGCACCTGGAGTACTGTGTGCAGTTTTGGTCTCCAAATTTGAGGAAGGATATTCTTGCTATTGAGGGAGTGCAGCTTAGGTTTACTAGGTTAGTTTCCGGAATGGTGGGACTGTCATATGTTGAAAGACTGGAGCAACTAGGCTTGTATACACTGGAATTTAGAAGGATGAGAGGGGATCTTATTGAAACATATAAGATTTTTAAGGGGTTGGACACGTTAGAGGCAGGAAACATGTTCCCAATGTTGGGGGAGTCCAGAACCAGGGACCACAGTTTAATAATAAGGAGTAGGCCATTTAGAACGGAGATGAGGAAAAACCTTTTCAGTCAGAGAGTTGTGAATCTGTGGAATTCTCTGCCTCAGAGGGCAGTGGAGGCCAATTCTCTGAATGCATTCAAGAGAGAGCTAGATAGAGCTCTTAAGGATAGCGGAGTCAGGGGGTATGGGGAGAAAGCAGGAACGGGGTACTGATTGAGAATGATCAGCCATGATCACATTGAATGGTGGTGCTGGCTCGAAGGGCCGAATGGCCTACTCCTGCACCTATTGTCTCTTGTCTATTGACCTGCGTGGGTTTTTTCCGAGATCTTCGGTTTCCTCCCACACCAAAGACGTGCAGGTTTGTAGGTTAATTGGCTTGGTAAATGTAAAAACTGTCCCTAGTGGGTGTAGGATAGTGTTAGTGAGCGGGGATCGCTGGTCGGCGCGGACTCGGTGGGCCGAAGGGCCTGTTTCCACGCTGTATCTCTAAACTAAACCAAACTAAATAAACTAAACTAAACTAAAACCGTGTGGTCACAGGGAGAATGTACAAACTTTACTGGACTTTAGTGGAATTTATCTTGAACAAAACATTATTTCCTTTACCCTGTATTCCTGTATCTCTAGGCTGTAAGATAAACAGCTCAATTGTAATCATGTATTGTGTTTTTGTTGACTGGATAGCCCACAACAAAAAGCTTTTCACTGTACCAATGTACATGTGATAATAAACTGAACTAAAACTAAAGTAAACTAAACTAAAACTATCCTACGCGCTAGGCATAATGTACAATTATTACCGAAGCCAATTGGCCCCCAAACATGTATGTCTTTGGAGTGTGGGAGAAAACCGGAGCACCTGGAGAAAACCCACGCAGGTCACGGGGAGAACGTACAAACTCCGTACAGACAGCACCCGTGGTCAGGATCGAACCCGGGTCTCTGGCGCTGTGAGGCGGCAACTCTACCGCTGCGCCACCATGATGTTTACAGAGTACTATATTTGTTGTGCTGCTGTGTGTAGGATGGGAGTGCAGATGCTGGTTTAAACCGAAGATAGACACAAAAAGCTGGAGTAACTCAGCGGGACAGGCAGCATCTCTGGAGAGAAGGAATGGGTGACGTCTCGGGTCGAGACCCTTCTTCGGAATTTCATTGTTCCGGTTTCGGGACATTTTGCAATAAAATACACTTGAATGCTGAGAGGAAAACAAGAGTAGAATACAGAATAAACAACTTCCAGGGATTATTAGGCAGTGACTGCTTTCCTGTGACTGAGAGTTTATTGTGACGGTACCTCAGACAAATAAAGGGAAGTAGTTGTCCTTGGCACATCCTTATTCACTAATCAATAGGACTTGGCCACAAACTAGCCAGCAAAGTTAAAAGTTGTGTGATTCTGAACAAGTTCCTTTGGGAAATCCACCCGCTCTTCTTAGAGTCATAGAGTCATCATTTAGTGCAGAGATACAGCGTGGAAACAGGCCCCCTCGGCCCACCGAGTCCGCACCGACCAGCGATCCCCGTACACTAACACTGCCCGACACACACTGGGGACAATTTACATTCATGCCAAGCCAATTAACCTGCAAACCTGCACGTCTTTGGAGTGTGGGCTAAATTGGTTTGTCCCGTATGGGACTGCCCTTGTCCTGTATTATGCCCGGGGGGCGCTGTAGGCCCGGACATTGTAGGTCCGGACAGTGTAGGCCCAGAGGCCCGGGCGCAGCCTAACGGAGGTTGCGTAGCAACCCGCCTCCCAGTCCAGGAGGCCGAACATTGGTGGAGCGGGAGCACGTGGCCGCTGGCTGGGTGAGGTCACTTGGGCCACAGGGCGGTGACGTCACCTTTTGTCCCTTATTTAGGAGTGAGATAGTTGGCAACCCTAACCTTCACCCTCTGCTTCCTCCCAGGAAGATAAATTTCTATCCAGCCCACTAGCTCTCCCTGGATCCCATGCGATCTAGCTTTGCAGAGCAACTCACCAAGTCATGTCAGAAAGGCAGTGGTGAGCCTACAGGCAAAGATGCTGGTAATCAGATAAGGTTCTCTGAATGCCCGGACACTGTTCTCGTTCTGGGTTTGCCGCCGAGAGTAGGGTTAAATATCACATCTGTAGAAATTATGTGAAGTGTGAAAACTTCACTGGCCTTTACTTAAACCACAACAAACACCTGGCTACACTTTGCACAGTATCCAGGCAAGGAAGCAGCTCACTCTCACTACGGGACATCTGTGTATCGGAGTAAAGAGGTCCTTCTGCAGTTGTATAGGGCCCTGGTGAGACCGCACCTGGAGAATTGTGTGCAGTTTTGGTCTCCTAATTTGAGGAAGGACATCCTTGCTATTGAGGCAGTGCAGCGTAGGTTCACGAGGTTAATCCCCGGGATGGCGGGACTGTCATATGAGGAAAGATTAGAAAGACTGGGCTTGTATTCACTGGAGTTTAGAAGGATGAGAGAGGATCTTATAGAGACGTATAAAATTATAAAAGGACTGGACAAGGTAGATGCAGGAAAAAATGTTCCCAATGTTGGGGGAGTCCAGAACCAGGGGCCACAGTCTACGAATAAAGGGGAGGCCATTTAAAACTGAGGTGAGAAAAAAATCAGCCCAGGGAGTTGTGAATTTGTGGAATTCTCTGCCACAGAGGGCAGTGGAGGCCAATTCACTGGATGAATTTAAAAGAGAGTTAGATAGAGCTCTAGGGACTAGTGGAATCAAGGGATATGGGGAGAAGGCAGGCACGGGTTACTGATTGTGGATGATCAGCCATGCTCACAATGAATGGCGGTGCTGGCTCGAAGGGCTGAATGACCTCCTCCTGCACCCATTGTCTATGTTTCTAAAAAGCTGGAGTAACTCAGCAGGACAGGCAGCATCTCTGGAGAGAAGGAATGGGTGACGTTTCGGGTCGAGACCCTTCGTCACACATTGAGTCGCGGGAACTATTGTGTTAACTCTCAGCCAAACGGATTAAAGAATAATCAGTGACCAGGACAAATGAACAACGAGTTCAAAGTTACAAAAACACAATATTGAAGAGTGAATTGTGGCGACGCAGTTGGCAATAGACAATAGACAATAGGTGCAGGAGGAGGCCATTCGGGCCTTCGAGCCAGCACCGCCATTCAATGTGATCATGGCTGATCATTCTCAATCAGTACCCCGTTCCTGCCTTCTCCCCATACCCCCTGTCTCCGCTATCCTTAAGAGCTCTATCTAGCTCTCTCTTGAATGCATTCAGAGAATTGGCCTCCACTGCCTTCTGAGGCAGAGAATTCCACAGATTCACAACTTTCTGACTGAAAAAGTTTTTCCTCATCTCCGTTCTAAATGGCCTACCCCTTATTCTTAAACTGTGGCCCATTGTTCTGGACTCCCCCAACATTGGGAACATGTTTCCTGCCTCTAACGTGTCCAACCCCTTAATAATCTTATACGTTTCGATAAGATCTCCTCTCATCCTTCTAAATTCCAGTGTATACAAGCCCAGTCGCTCCAGTCTTTCAACATATGACAGTCCCGCCATTCCGGGAATTAACCTAGTAAACCTACGCTGCACGCCCTCAATAGCAAGAATGTCCTTCCACAAATTTAGAGACCGGTCGAGCTGCTGCCATACAGCGCCACAGACCTGGGTCCATCCTAACTGAGACTGCTGTCTGTTGGGCACCCGAGTTTGTACATTCTCCCCGTGACCGCATGGGTTTTCTCCGGGTGCTCCTCTCTCCTATCACCCTCCAAAGACGTGTGAGTTTGTAGGTTAATTGGCTTCGGTAAAATTGTAAATTGTCCATAGTGTGTGTAGGATCGTGCTAGTGTACGGGGTGATCGATGGTTAGGCTTGCCAACTGTCCCGTATTAGCTGGGACATCCCATATTTTGGGTTAAATTAGTTTGTCCCGTACGGGACCGCCCTTGTCTCATAATAGGCTGGAAACTGTAGGCCCGGACACTGTGGGCCTGGAAACTGTAGGCCAGGACACTGTAGTCCCGGAAACTGTAGGCCAGGACACTGTAGGCCCAGAAACTGTAGGCCCGGACACTGTGGGCCCGGAAACTGTAGGCCAGAACACTGTAGTCCCGGAAACTGTAGACCAGGACACTGTAGGCCCGGAAACTGTAGGCCAGGACACTGTAGGCCCGGAAACTGTAGGCCCGGACAGTGTGGGCCGGGGGGCTGCCGTAGGCCCGGACAGTGTAGGCCCGGATGCCACCTAACAGAGGTTGCATAGCAACCCACCTCCCAGCATGGGTGGCCACCATTGGTGGAGCATGACCGCTGGCTGGGTGAGGTCACGTGGTGACATCACCTTTTGTCCCTTATTCGGGAGTGAGAAAGTTGGCAACCCTATCGATGGTCGACGTGGACTCGGTGGGCCGAAGGGCCTGTTTCCACGCTGTGTCTCTAAAGTCTAAAATATTGGGCTGTGCAACTAGTTGGCGGCTGAATAAGTTGTGACCTTTCACAAGTTCATGACTTTCCGTGAACATGTGAAAGTCAGGAAGTGGTCATTGTTTTTAGTTGTAACTAAGATAAGATTCCAAACTTGTAGGAATTAACTTTCATTGTCAAAGAGAACATTAGGTGGCAATGAAAACTTGGACTGGAGTCGAGGACTCCATTATTTAAGAGAACGTTAGATAGCAATGAAAACTTGGACTGGAGTCAAGTACTAGAGCAGAACACACACAGCTGGGTCAGGCAGCATCTATGCAGGGGATGGATAGGTAATGTTTCAGGTCAGGGCCCTTCTTCAGACTGGTAGACTGGAATCATATTCAAATGGCAACCCTTTTTAGTTTAGTTTAGTTTAGAGATACAGCGCGGAAACAGGCCCTTCGGCCCACTGGGTCCGCGCCGACCAGCGATCCCAGCACACTAACACTATCCTACACACCCACCGACCAGCGATCCCTGCACACTAACACTAGCCTACACACACAAGGGACAATTTACACTTCCAATTAACCGAGAGACCGGTATGTATTTGGAGTGTGGTAGGAAACAGAAGATCTCGGTGAAAACCCACGCGGTTCACGGGGGGAACGTACAAACTCCGTACAGACAGCACCCGTAGTCAGAATCAAACCAGGGGCTCTGTCACTGTGAGGCAGCAACTCTACCGTGCTGCCCCGATGGATGATGTTTCAAGTCTGAAGAAGGGTCCAGACCTGAAACATCACTTATCCATATCCCCCAGAGAAGCCCAGAGCTGACTTGCTTGGGTACTCCAGTACTTTGTGTTCCATACAATGAATGGACCAGATTGTTTCCATGTTAGATGAAGTTCATTGTTTGCTTTTCTTTGCTGCCATTTTAGATAAGGATATTTTATGTTCTTTTTTTGTAAGCCAGCATCTGCAGTGCCTTCTTTCTACATGATGGTGGAGAGTGCTTTTTTAGACTGGAGGCCTGTGACTAGTGTTGCCAACTGTCCCGTATTAGCCGGGAATCCCGTATTTTGGGCTAAATTGGTTTGTCCCGTACGGGACCGCCCTTGTCCCATATTAGGCCCGGACGCTGTAGGCCCGGACACTGTAGGCCCGGACGCTGTAGGCCCGGACGCTGTAGGCCCGGACACTGTAGGCCCGGACACTGTAGCCCGGACGCTGTAGGCCCGGACGCTGTAGGCCCGGACGCTGTAGGCCCGGACACTGTAGGCCCGGATACTCTAGGCCCGGACGCTGTAGGCCCGGACGCTGTAGCCCGGGGGACGCTTTAGTCCCGGACAGTGTAGGTCCGGAGGCCCAGGCGCCGCCTAACGAAGGTTGCGTAGCAACCCGCCTCCAGGCCCGGGCGGCCGCCATTGGTGGAGCGGGAGCACGTGGCCGCTGGCTGGGTGAGGTCACGTGGGGCGCGGGGCGGTGACGTCACCTTGTCCCTTATTTGGGAGTGAGGAAGTTGGCAAGCCTACCTGTGACTAGCAGTGTGCCTCAGAGATCGGTGCTGGGCCCATTGCTGTTTGTTCAGCTAAGTTTAGTTTAGTTTAGAGATACAGCGTGGGAACAGGACCTTCGGCCCATGGAGTCCAGGTCAACCAGTGATCACCCATACACTAGAAACCGAAGATCTCGGAGAAAACCCACGCAGTTCACGGGGAGAACGTACAAACTCCATACAGACAGCACCCGTAGTCGGGATGGAACCCGGGTCTCCGGCGCTGCATTCGCTGTAAGGCGGCAACTCTACCGCTGCGCCACCGTGCCACCGTGATTTTAGTTTCGCCGGTGGATGTTCTGTCTCACTTGTTTAACCAACGCCTGTAATGTACCGTAGTCTGGACATTATTACAACTGTTCAATAATTAACCATTACCACAACTAAGATCTAATTCAAGGCGGGTATTCTCCAAGGTGACCTTAAATCACTAGCTGAGCAAGATACTAATCTAGATTTACAAGGTTTGCAGACCGAGGCAATGCCAGAATTAGTCCTACTCCACTGAACTTAAGGCTTCATTAACCACCTTGCTACTGCACAACTTGTTTGTGTGCAAATTCACGTGTTAGACTGGTGAGTGGTTTGGGCTGGGAGATTGCTGATTACGTAGCCCTTTTTGTAAGCCAGCATCTGCAGTTCTTTATTTCTACATGATGGTGGAGAGTGTTTTTTTAGACTGGAGCCCTGTGACTAGGGTTGCCAACTGTCCCGTATTAGCCGGGACATCCCGTATTTTGGGCTAAATTGGTTTGGACCGCCCTTGTCCCGTCTTAGGCCCGGACAGCACTGTAGGCCCGGACACTGTAGGCCTGGACCTTGTAGGCCTGGACCCTGTAGGCCTGGACACTGTACGCCTGGACCCTGTAGGCCTGGACACTGTAGGCCTGGACCCTGTAGGCCTGGACACTGTAGGCCTGGACCCTGTAGGCCTGGACACTGTAGGCCTGGACCCTGTAGGCCTGGACACTGTAGGCCTGGACACTGTAGGCCTGGACCCTGTAGGCCTGGACACTGTAGGCCTGGACCCTGTAGGCCTGGACACTGTAGGCCTGGACCCTGTAGGCCTGGACACTGTATGCCTGGACCCTGTAGGCCTGGACACTGTCCGCCTGGACCCTGTAGGCCCGGACACTGTAGGCCTGGACCCTGTAGGCCTGGACCCTGTAGGCCTGGACACTGTACGCCTGGACCCTGTAGGCCTGGACACTGGTTTGGGCTGGGAGATTGCTGATTACGTAGCCCTTTTTGTAAGCCAGCATCTGCAGTTCTTTATTTCTACATGATGGTGGAGAGTGTTTTTTTAGACTGGAGCCCTGTGACTAGGGTTGCCAACTGTCCCGTATTAGCCGGGACATCCCGTATTTTGGGCTAAATTGGTTTGGACCGCCCTTGTCCCGTCTTAGGCCCGGACAGCACTGTAGGCCCGGACACTGTAGGCCTGGACCTTGTAGGCCTGGACCCTGTAGGCCTGGACACTGTACGCCTGGACCCTGTAGGCCTGGACACTGTAGGCCTGGACCCTGTAGGCCTGGACACTGTAGGCCTGGACCCTGTAGGCCTGGACACTGTAGGCCTGGACCCTGTAGGCCTGGACACTGTAGGCCTGGACACTGTAGGCCTGGACCCTGTAGGCCTGGACACTGTAGGCCTGGACCCTGTAGGCCTGGACACTGTAGGCCTGGACCCTGTAGGCCTGGACACTGTATGCCTGGACCCTGTAGGCCTGGACACTGTCCGCCTGGACCCTGTAGGCCCGGACACTGTAGGCCTGGACCCTGTAGGCCTGGACCCTGTAGGCCTGGACTCTGTAGGCCTGGACCCTGTAGGCCTGGACACTGTACGCCTGGACACTGTAGGCCCGGACACCGTAGTCCAGGGGCCGCTGTAATCCTGGACCCTGTAGGCCTGGACACTGTAGGCCCAGACCCTGTAGGCCTGGACCCTGTAGGCCCGGACCCTGTAGGCCTGGACTCTGTAGGCCTGGACCCTGTAGGCCTGGACACTGTACGCCTGGACACTGTAGGCCCGGACACCGTAGTCCAGGGGCCGCTGTAATCCTGGACCCTGTAGGCCTGGACCCTGTAGGCCCGGACACTGTAGGCCCGGACACTGTAGGCCCGGGTGCCACCTGACGGAGGTGGCCTAGCAACCTGCCTCCAGGCCCGGGCAGCCGCCATTGGTGGAGAGGGAGCACGTGGCCGCTGGCTGGGTGAGGTCACGGTGGAGCGGGGCGGTGATGTCACCTTGTCCCTTATTTGCAAGTGAGGAAGTTGGCAACCCTACCTGTGACTAGCGGTGTGCCTCAGGGATCGGTGCTGGGCCCATTGCTGTTTGTTCAGCTAAGTTTAGTTTAGTTTAGAGATACAGCGTGGGAACAGGACCTTCGGCCCATGGAGTCCAGGTCAACCAGCGATCCCCCACACACTAGCTCCAACCTACACACGTGGTACAAGTTACAGAAACCAAATAACAGACAAACCTGCACGTCTCTGGAGTGTGGGAGGAAACCGGAGCACCCGGAGAAAACCCACGCAGGTCACGGGGAGAACGTACAAACTCCCCGTACAGACAGCGCCCTTAGTCAGGATGGAACCCGTGCCTCTGCTGCTGTAAGGCAGAGGTTACGGGGAGGAGGCAGGAGAATGCGGTTAGGAGGGAAAGATAGATCAGCCATGATTGAATGGCGGAGTACACTTGATGGGCCGAATGGCCTAATTCTGCTCCTATCACTTATGAACTTATGGTACGTTGCTGTAGCCTCCTGTGACACCACCCTGTCATGGACCAAGTACATTGAAGCCATAACCAAGAAGGCACACCAATGCCTCTACCTTCTCAGCAGACTGTGTAATGCCAGTATGTCTCCAGTGTCTCTAGCAAACTTCCACAGATGTACCATGGAATGCATTCAAGAGAGAGCTAGATAGAGCTTTTAAGGATAGCGGAGTCAGGGGGTATGGGGAGAGGGCAGGAACGGGGTACTGATTGAGAATGATCAGCCATGATCACATTGAATGGCAGTGTTGGCTCGAAGGGCCGAATGGCCTCCTCCTGCACCTATTGTCTATTGTCTACAGCTTGGTTTGGGAACAGCACTGTACAGGGCCCTAGTGAGACCACACCTGGAGTATTGGGTGCAGTTTTGGTCTCCAAATTTGAGGAAGGATATTGTTGCTATTGAGGGAGTGCAGCTTAGGTTCACCAGGTTAATTCCCGGGATGGCGGGACTGTCATATGTTGAAAGAATGGATTGACTGGGCTTGTATACACTGGAATTTAGAAGGATGAGAGGGGATCTTATTGAAACGTATAAGATTATTAAGGGGTTGGACACGCTAGAAGCAGGAAACATGTTCCCAATGTTGGGGGAGTCCAGAACCAGGGGCAACAGTTTAAGAATAAGAGGTAGGCCATTTAGAACGGAGATGATGAGAAACGTTTTCACTCAGAGAGTTGTGAATCTGTGGAATTCTCTGCCTCAGAAGGCAGTGGAGGCCAATTCTTTGGATGCTTTCAAGAGAGAGCTGGATAGAACTCTTAAAAATAGCGGAGTCAATGGATATGGGGAGAAGGCAGGAACGGGGTACTGATTGTGGATGATCAGCCATGATCATATTGAATGGCGGTGCTGGCTCGAAGGGCCGAATGGCCTCCTCCTGCACCTATGTCCCAGTCCAGACTAGACTCCCCACCAGACCAGACTCCCCACCATTCAGTCTGAAGAAAGGTTCTGACCCAAAATGTCACCCATTCCTTTTCTCCAGAGATGCTGCCTGACCCATTGATTTACTCCAGCACTTTGTGTCTATCCCCACCATTGACTGCATCACGGTGTCTCAGAAAAGCAGCCAACATCATCAAGGCAGTGGAGGCCAAATCACTGGAAGTTTTCAAGAGAGAGTTAGATGCAGCTCTTAGGGCTAACGGAATCAAGGGATATGGGGAGATAGCAGAAACGGGGTACTGACTTTGGATGATCAGCCATGATCATATTGAATGGCGGTGCTGGCTCGAAGGGCCGAATGGCCTCCTCCTGCACCTATTTTCTGTGTTTCTATGTTTCTATCAAAGAATGTGGAAACAAGGAACACCAGATGCTGGTTTACAAAAAAAAAGACATAAAGTGCTGGAGTAACTTAACGGGACAGGCAGCATCTGTGGAGAGAAGGAATAAATAACGTTTCAGGTCGAGACCCTTCAGGCAGCACCTCTGGAGAACATGGATAGGTGAGGTTTCAGGTCAGGGTCTGAGGTGAGAAAGACCTTTTTTAAAACTGAGGTGAGAAAAATCTTTTTTTAACCTGGGGTGAAAAAAAAAATGTCACCCAGAGAGTTGTGAACTTGTGGAATTCTCTGCCACAGAGGGCAGTGGAGGCCAATTCACTGGATGGATTTAAAAGAGAGTTAGATAGAGCTCTAGGGGCTAGCGGAATCAAGGGATATGGGGAGAAGGCAGGCACGGGTTACTGATTGTGGATGATCACAATGAATGGCGGTGCTGGCTCGAAGGGTCGAATGGTCTCCTCCTGCACCTATTTTCTATATTTCTATGAAGAAGGGTTCCGACCTGAAACGTCAACTATCCATGTTCTCCAGAGATTGACCCGTTTAGTTACTCCAGCACTTTTTTAAAATCATAAGCAAAGACTTGTGTCAACCCGGCCATTTCCAAGGTGTTGTCAGTCGGTCTTGTTTTGTACACGACACACGAACCGCTGTAAGGTGGTCTTCTTCTGTCGTTTCACAGCACGTGAAATGGTTGTGTGCAAGCACGAATGTGAAAACGCTTCACGAATTTCCTTTGTGGCTCAGGTCATGCTGCAAGGAAATGGTTTGAGGGTGATCATAGAACTGAACAGCGCAGGAACAGACCCACAGTGCCTGTACCGAACATGTCGCCAACTTATACTCATCTCCTCTGTCTGCCGGTAGAGTTGCTGCCTCACAGCGCCGGAGACCCGGGTTTGATCCCAACCACGGGTGCTGCCTGTACGGAGTTTGTACGTCCTCCCCCTGACCTACGTGGGTTTTCTCCAGGAGCTCCGTTTTCCTCCCACACTCCAAAGACGTACAAGTTTGTAGGTTAATTGGCTTGGAGTAAATGTAAATTGTCCCTCGTGTGTGCAGCGTAGTGTTAGTGTGCGGGGATCGCTGGTCGGCGCGGACCCGGTGGGCCGAAGGGCCTGTTTCCACGCTGTATCTCTAAACTAAACTAAACTAAACTATTGAAGGATCAAGGGATTATACATAGATCTAAGAGGAAACCACTTTGAGTCCAACTTCACCTACAAGCAATACAGTTATATATTGCAGGTCTGTTAAGAATTTCATTGTTCCTTTGACAGGACATCCCGTATATTGGGCTAAGTTGGTTTGTCCCATATAGGACCGCCCTTGTCCCGTATTAGGCCCGGGAGGGGGGGGGGCACTGTAGGTCCGGACACTGTAGGCCTGGACAGTGTATACCCAGACAGAGTAGGCCCGGACACTGTATGTCCGGACAACACGGACACTGTAGGCCCGGACCCTGTAGGCCTGGACGCTGTGAGCCCAGACACTGTAAGCCCAGACAGAGTAGGCCCGGAGTGTAGGTCCGGAGGCCCGGGCGCCGCCTAACGGAGGTTGCTTAGCAACCCGCCTGCCGGCCCGGGCGGCTGCCATTGGTGGAGCGGGAGCACGTGGCCGCTGGCTGGGTGAGGTCACGTGGGGCGCGGGTCGATGATGTCACCTTGTCCCTTATTTGGGAGAGTGATAGTTGGCAACCCTATGTGACAATTTAATACCCTTGACTCTTCAGTGGTTCAATATTGTCACATACAGTACGCACTGCACAGTGAAATTCTTGCACAAGTCCCATATTTTTGCGCCACTTACAAATGGTTCAAAGTCCAGGGTCCGGTCCATGTGCGTGATGTGCTGGAGCGGCTCCGGATCCAGGCGAGCAGCAGGCTGCTGCAGGGCCTTCTCCGTCACCCCCGACTGGCTCGGCCCGCCAACCCGCGCCCCCCTCCTCGCCCGCCCGACCCCTCTGTGACCCGGGGGAAATGCCTGCAGCCGACCTTGAAGACGCTGGAGGCATCTCCCCCCTGACCGAATGGCTTCACCTCGAACAACTCACCCCGTCACCAGTAACTCAGCGGGTCAGGCAGGCAGCATCTCCGGTGAACGTGGGTAGGAGACACTTCGGGTCGGGACCCTTCTTCGGACAAAGTCTATCCCATCCTTTAAGAAACAGTTGGACAGGTACATGGACAGGACAGGTTTGGGGGGATATGGACCAAGCGCAGGCAAGTGGGACTAGGGTAGCTGGGACATTGTTGGCCGGTTTGGGTGAGTTGGGCCGAAGGGCCTGTTTCCACACTGTATCACTCTATGACTCCATGACTCTGTGATCCAGGCCCAAAACCTCTCCGTGTTCTCCAGAGATGCTGCCTGGCCCGCTGGGTTTCACCAGCACCTTGTGTCTTCTTATGGAAACAGGCCCATGATCTCCAGAGATGCTGCCTGACCCATTGAGTTACGTATCTTGATTAAGTCCATTGCCCTGGGCTGTGCAACACATGCAGTCAAGTGCTGCCACCTGCAGGCTTGGGAGAAGGTTGCGGCGAAGTTCAAAGCCCCAGAGAGGCAACGAGCTCAAGTTCATAGTCAAGTCCACAGGGCTGTGAGGAGCAGGTACAATGGAGAATCTCGCTGGCAGCAGCACCACAGGCAGATCGACAGTCAAACCTGCCGTGGCTAATCATTGAGGGTTTTACTATGGCGCAGCGGTAGAGTTGCTGCCTCACAGCGCCGGAGACCCGGGTTCCATCCTGACTACGGGCGCTGTTTGTACGGAGTTTGTACGTTCTCCCCGTGACCTGCATGGGTTTTCTCCGGGTGCTCCGGTTTCCTCCCACACTCCAAAGGCGTGCAGGTTTGTAGGTTAATTGGCTTCTGTAAATTGTCCCTGGTGTGTGTAGGATAGTGCTAGTGTTCGGTGGGGGAACAGTCTTCATCAGGCTAAAGAAGGCTCCCTGTGCCTGTGCCGAACACGACGCCAACTTATGCTCATCTCCTCTGCCTGCATGCGATCCATATCTCTCCATTCCCAGCATATTAGGAAAAGGGGTGATGCAATGAGACCTGGGTGTCGTGGTACACCAGTCATTGAAAGTAGGCATGCAGGTGCAGCAGGCAGTGAAGAAAGCGAATGGTATGTTGGCATTCAGAGCGAGGGGATTTGAGTATAGGAGCAGGGAGGTTCTGCTGCAGTTGTACAGGGCACTGGTGAGACCACACCTGGAGTATTGCGTACAGTTTTGGTCTCCTAATCTGAGGAAACACATTCTTGCCATAGAGGGAGTACAGAGAAGGTTCACCAGATTGATTCCTGGGATGGCAGGACTTTCATATGAAGAAAGACTGGATAGACTGGATAGACTCGGCTTGTACTCGCTGGAATTTAGAAGATTGAGGGGGGATCTTATAGAAACTTACAAAATTCTTAAGGGGTTGGACAGGCTAGATGCAGGAAGATTGTTCCCGATGTTGGGGAAGTCCAGAACAAGGGGTCGCAGTTTAAGGACAAGGAGGAAGTCTTTTAGGACCGAGATGAGAAAGTTTTTTTTCACACAGAGTGGTGAGTCTGTGGAATTCTCTGCCACAGAAGGTAGTTGAGGCCAGTTAATTGGCTATATTTAAGAGGGAGTTAGATGTGGCCCTTGTGGCTAAAGGGATCAGGGGGTATGGAGAGAAGGCAGGTACAGGATACTGAGTTGGATGATCAGCCATGATCATATTGGATGGCGGTGCGTACAGGCTCGAAGGACCGAATGGCCTACTCCTGCACCTATTTTCTATGTTTCTATATCAAAGTCTTGTCCCACCCTGGCCATTCCTCCTCCTCCTCGCTGCCGTCTGGCGGACGATACAGAAGCTTGAAAGCGCGCTGCAGGTCAGGGGAGAACGTACAAACGGAGCACCTGGAGACAACCCACGCAGGTCACGGGGAGAACGTACAAACTCCGTACAGACAGCGCCCGTGGTCAGGATGGAGCCGGGGTCTCTGGCGCTGTGAGGCAGCAGCTCTACCTGCTGCACCACTGATTGTGTGTACGACGATAAGCTAGTCTGAATCTGAATCTGATCTGGATCTTAGGTGTGTTACTGGGGAGTATTTGTTGACTAACCTCTCTCTCGCTCTGTTTGCAGTGTTGTTCCTACTCTGTGCGCTGGTATACACTGTCGTTCCTTCTGATCCCTGCTCCTCTGGTAACAGAGGCGAGTGTCTGGGTAAGTCATAGTCAAAGTGAGATACTGTGTGGAAATAAGCCCTTCAGCCCAACTTACCCACACCGCCCAACATGTCCCATCTACACTAGTCCCACCTGCCCGCATTTGGCCCATATCCCTCCAAACCTGTCCTATCCATGTACCTGTTTCTTAAACGATGGGATAGTCCCAGCCTCAACTACCTCCTCTGGCAGCTTGTTCCATACATCCACCACCCTCTGTGTGAAAAAGTTACCCCTCAGATTCCTATTAAACCTTTTTCCCCTTCACCTTAAACCTATGTCCTCTGGTTCTCGATTCCCCTACTCTGGGCAAGAGACTCTGTGCGTCTACACGATCTATTCCTCTCATGATTTTGTACACCTCTATAAGATCACCCCTCATCTTCCTGCGCTCCAAGGAATAGAGACCCAACCTGCTTAACCTCTCCCTGTAGTTCACACCCTCTAGTCCTGGCAACATCCTCGTAAATCCTCTCTGCGCCCTTTCCAGCTTGACAACACCTTTCCTGTAACACGGTGCCCAAAACTGAACACAGTACTCTAACGTCTGAAGAAGGGTCTCGACCCAAAACGTCACCCATTCCTTCTCTCCTGAGATGCTGCCTGACCCGCTGAGTTACTCCAGCTTTTTGTGACACCTTTGATTTGTACCAGAATCTGCAGTTATTTTCCTACTGCACTCTAAATGTGGCCTCACCAACGTCTTGTACAACTGCAACATGACCTCCCATCTTACATGCTCAATGGAAGTCCATTGGTCTGAAGAAGGGTCTCAACCCGAAACGTCTTCAGTCTGAAGAAGGGTCTCGACCCGAAACGTCACCCATTCCTTCTCTCCCGAGATGCTGCCTGACCTGCTGAGTTACTCCAGCATTTTGTGAATAAATTCCATGCTCAATGCCAATCAGCCAAAAGCCTTTTTGACCACCCTGCCTACTTGTGGCACCACTTTCAATGAACTATGTGCCTGTAAGATCTCCCCTGTGTGTCTTTGTGTCAAGCATTTGTTTGTTGAACCTTCCCTCTAGTTTCCCTCCCCCCTGAGTGTATCCACTGATGGTCTGCAAATGTTGTTTCTCAGAGTCTGACCGTTGCAGCTCACAGAAGTGCCCTTACGGCTCATCCTGCAAGTCCAATGGCAGCGACCACTACTGTTACTGTAAGAGAGGGTTTCGATTATGCATGGCAGTGAACGCCTGCACAGCAGGACGTCCTTACTGTAAAGGTAAGCCTTCAGATTGTGTCAGGAGGGCGGCACGGTGGCGTGGCGGTAGAGTTGCTGCTTCACAGCGCCGGAGACCCGGGTTCCATCCCGACTACGGGTGCTGTCTGTACGGAGTTTGTATGTGACCTGGGTGGGTTTTCTCCGAGATCTTCTCCAGGAATGTTCAAAGACTGGAGTGACGGCTTGTATACGTTGGAATTTAGAAGGATGAGAGGGGATCTTATTGAAACATATAAGATTATTAAGAGATTGGGCACAGGGGTCATGGGAAGAAGGCAGGAGAATGGGGTTGGGAGGGAGAGATAGATCAGCCATGATTGAATGGCGGTATTGACTTGATGGGCCGAGTGGCCTAATTCTGCTCCTATCACTGATGACCTTATGAACCTGTGGGTTACACACGTGAGCGCCCCTCTCAGCCAACATGCGGGCTGAGTCAGGAGGACGGTGGGCTTGACGTTCTGATCTATTTCCAGATGTGGACGAGTGTGAGAAGAGCTCGATGAAATGCGACCGCAAGGAGAACTGCCTGAACACCATCGGGGGATACTGCTGCCTCACCGCAGGGAGGCATGTCAACTGCACAGGTCAGGACATTGCTGCAGATGCCCATCGGGCAGTCCCCACCCTAGATGCCCAATGCCACTCTGGATGGGCTGATGCCACTCTGGATGGGCCGAAACCATCCTGGATGGGCTGATGCCACCCTGGATGCCCAATGCCACCCTGGATGGGACAAAACCATCCTGGATGCCCAATGCCACCCTAGATGGGCCGATGCCACTCTAGATGGGCTGATGCCACCCTAGATGCCCAATGCCACCCTAGATGGGACGAAACCATCCTGGGTGCCCAATGCCACACTAGATGCCCAATGCCACCCTGGATGGGCCGAAACCATCCTAGATGCCCAATGCCACTCTGGATGGGCTGATGCCACCCTGGATGGGCCAATGTCACCCTAGATGCCCAATGCCACCCTAGATGCCCAATGCCACCCTAGATGTCCAATGTCACCCTAGATGCCCAATGCCACCCTGGATGGGCCGAAACCATCCTAGATGCCCAATGCCACTCTGGATGGGCTGATGCCACCCTGGATGGGCCAATGTCACCATAGATGCCCAATGCCACCCTGGATGGGCTGAAACCATACTAGATGCCCAATGCCACCCTAGATGGGTATTCTCCACCCTAGATGGGCCGATGCCACCCTAGATGGGCCAATGCCACCCTAGATGCCCAATGCCACCCTAGATGCCCAATGCCACCCTAGATGCCCAATGCCACCCTAGATGGGCCGATGCCACCCTAGATGCCCAATGCCACTCTAGATACCCAATGCCACCCTAGATGGGCCGAAACCATCCTAGATGCCCAATGCAACCCTAGATGCCCAATGCCACCCTGGATTCACCATGCCACCCTGGAGGGCCAATGCCACCCTAGATGGGCATTCCCCACCCAAGATGGACCAATGCCACCCTAGATGCCCAATGCCACCCTAGATGCCCAATGCCACCCTAGATGCCCAATGCCACCCTGGATGCCCAATGCCACCCTAGATGCCCAATGCCACCCTAGATGCCCAATGCCACTCTAGATGCCCAATGCCACCCTAGATGCCCAATGCCACCCTAGATGCCCAATGCCACCCTAGATGCCCAATGCCACCCTAGATGCCCAATGCCACCCTGGATGCCCAATGCCACCCTAGATGCCCAATGCCACCCTAGATGCCCAATGCCATCCTAGATGCCCAATGCCACTCTAGATGCCCAATGCCACCCTAGATGCCCAATGCCACCCTAGATGCCCAATGCCACTCTAGATGGCCAACACCACCCTAGATGCCCAATGCCACCCTAGATGGGCCAATGCCACCCTAGATGGGCTGATGCCACCCTAGATACCCAATGCCACCCTGGATGCCCAATGCTACCCTAGATGACCAATGCCACCCTAGATGGGCCGAAACCATCCTAGATGCCCAATGCCACCCTCGATGCCCAATGTCACCATAGATGGGCTGATGCCACCCTAGATGCCCAATGCGACTCTAGATGGGCCGAAACCACCCTAGATGCCCAATGCCACCCTGGATGGGCTGAAACCATCCTAGATGCCCAATGCCCCATTGAATGGCGGTGCTGGCTCGAAGGGCCGAACGGCCTCCTCCTGCACCTAATGTCTATTGTTTCGGGTCGAGACAATTGACTTCTCCAACATTAGATACAATACAATATATCTTTATTGTCATTGTACCCAGGGGTACAACGAGATTGGGAATGCGCCTCCCATACGATGCAATAATTTAAGTAATTTAGACAACAGCAACCCAACGAAATGAAACAATTGTAACAGTTTTAGACAGGGTAAAGTGCAAGTTGATCTATGCGTTGTGGCCATCCGGCTCAGCAGGACCGGTTCATAGCAGCTATGGCCCTGGGGATGAAGCTGTTCCTGAGGCTGGAGGTGCGGGCGTAGAAGGCCTTGTATCGTCTGCCCGATGGAAGGAGTTCGAACAGACTGTTGCAGGGGTGTGAAGAGTCTTTGTGGATGCTGGTGGCTTTACTGAGGCATCGTGTGTTGTAGATGCCCTCCAAGTCTGGTAGCTGTGTTCCGATGGCCCTCTGAGCTCTATGGACTATCCGCTGAAGATAGTTCCTCTGTCCCTCTCTTCCCCTCCTCCTTCCCAGTTCTCCCACTGTCTTCCTGTCTCCACCTATATCCTTCCTTTGTCCCGCCCCCCCTGACATCAGTCTGAAGAAGGGTCTCGACCCGAAACGTCACCCATTCCTTCTCTCCTGATATGCTGCCTGACCTGCTGAGTTACTCCAGCATTTTGTGAAATAAAATGATTCATGATTGGTTCGGGTGTCAGGGTTTATGGGGAGAAGGCATGAGAATGGGGTTGAGAGTGAGAAATAGATCAGCCATGATTGATGGGCCGAATGGTCTAATTCTGCTTCTATAACTTTTGAACTTATGAATTAAACTTCCTCGCCACAGGTTGTGAAATATCCTGCTATATTAACAAGACAAGCAATGGTACAAGTTCCACAGCATCTGATGAAATGGTAAGTACTGCAGGCAAAGCAGAAAAATACCTTGAAGAAGGGTCTCGGCCCGAAACGTCACCCATTCCTTCTCTCCAGAGATGCTGCCCGTCCCGCTGAGTTACTCCAGCACTCTGTGTCTGTCTTCTGTTAAATCGGCTACTTGCCTCCTGAATCATTCTCCCCTCTCTGGTTACAGTGCATTAGTGCGTGTGAGATTCAGGAGCTGTACCAAACGGTGACAGCGGTCAGAAGTGGGTATGACCAGCTCGGGCGTGTGGACCAGCTCGGGCGTGTGGACCAGCTCGGGCGTGTGGACCAGCTCGGGCGTGTGGACCAACTGCTGGACAAAGCAGAGAGTATGATGATGGCCTTAGTCGAAGCACCCATGAATCAAATTGAACAACGCCAGTCGATGGAAGCATTTGGTAATGCTATAGACAACAGACAATAGGTGCAGGAGGAGGCTATTCGGCCCTTCACACCAGCACAGCCATTCAATGTGATCATGGCTGATCGTTCTCAATCAGTACCCCGTTCCTGCCTTCTCCTCCGCTATCCTTAAGAGCTCTATCTAGCTCTCTCTTGAATGCATTCCAAGAATTGGCCTCCACTGCCTTCTGAGGTAGAGAATTCCACAGATTAACGACTCTCTGACTGAAAAGGTTTTTCCTCATCTCCATTCTAAATGGCCTACCCCTTATTCTTAAACTGTGTGTGGCCCCTGGGAACATGTTTCCTGCTTCTAACATGTCCAACCCCTTAATAATCTTATACGTTTCGATAAGATCCTCTCTCATCCTTCTAAATTTCAGTGTATACAAGCCTAGTCGCTCCAGTCTTTCAACATATGAAAGTCCCGCCATTCCGGGAATTAACCTAGTAAATCTACGCTGCACGCCCTCAATAGCAAGAATATCCTTCCTCAAATTTGGAGACCAAAACTGCACACAGTACTCCAGGTGCGGTCTCACTAGGGCCCTGTACAACTGCAGAAGGACCTCTTTGCTCCTATACTCAACTCCTCTTGTTATGAAGGCCAACGTTCCATTGCAGTTACAGCCGGCACGGTGGTGCAGCGGGTAGAGCCACTGCCTCACAGTGCCTGAGATCCAGGTTCGATCCTGACCTCGGCTGCTGTCCGTGTTGAGTTTGCACGTTCACCCTCTGACCGCCTGTATTTCCTCTGGTTTCCTCCCACATCCCAAACACGTGCAGACTTGCAGGTTAATCGGCCCTCTGTAAATTGTTCCCAGTGTGTTGGTGGGAGTGGATGAGAACGTGGGATAACACAGAACTAGTGCGAGCAGGTAATCGCTGGTAACCACGGACTTGGTGGGCCGAAGGGCCTTCTCCCATGCTGTGCCTCGAAACTGAACCGAATTGTATTAGTGGGTTTTAGCGGTCCATACGTTCGTAGGTTATAGGAGCAGAATTAGGCCATTCGGCCCATCAAGATCATCTCTCCCTCTCAACCCCATTCTCCTGCCTTCTCCCCATAACCCCTGACACCCGCACTATTTAAGAATCTGTCAATCTCCGTCTAAAAACTATCCACCGACTTGGCCTCCACAGCCTTTTGTGAGACCACCCTCACCAGTCTTTGCACACCCCCAATCATCACTTTAATTTCACGTTTCATGTGTCTTGTTGCATGTTGTGACTGTTGGCAGACCAATTTTCCTCCTGGGATAAATAATGTTCTATCGTATCGTATCGAATGGTTCCAGTCTTAAACTCGGGCTGCCAGTCTGATTGCCACTCGCTGGAATTTAGAAGATTGAAGGGGGGATCTTATAGAAACTTACAAAATTCTTAAGGGGTTGGACAGGCTAGATGCAGGAAGATTGTTCCTGATGTTGGGGAAGTCCAGAACAAGGGGTCACAGTTTAAGGATAAGGGGGAAGTCTTTTAGGACCGAGATGAGAACGTTTTTTTTCACACAGAGAGTGGTGAATCTGTGGAATTCTCTGCCACAGAAGGTAGCTGAGGCCAGTTCATTGGCTATATTTAAGAGGGAGTTAGATGTGGCCCTTGTGGCTAAAGGGATCAGGGGCTATGGAGAGAAGGCAGGTACGGGATACTGAGTTGGATGATCAGCCATGATCGTATTGAATGGCGGTGCGTACAGGCTCGAAGGGCCGAATGGCCTACTCCTGCACCTATTTTCTATGTTTCTATGATTCTATGATTACCCATGTCTACATTACATAATTGTAGAGTTGGATGCAGCCCATTCACACTGACGTTAATTGTTCTAATTCTTCCGTTTTTAGAAATTGGGATCAAACGTCAGACTACTGCTTTGGAGCCTCTGATATTGTCGGTGATGGGCTACACTGTTGAAGTGGATGCAGCAACACTGTCTGGTAAATGATTCATTGGTTCTCCACTATCTTCCTCCCTCCACCATAATTCACTCAGACCGCATGGGAGAGTCGTCATGTTTCCAAGGTCCGGTCCGGTCCGGTCCGCGCGCTGGGTCTCCAGGAGCGGGCCGCGATCCAGGCGAGCCCCAGGCTGCTGCTGGGGCCTCCAGCCGTCGCCTTTGCCCAGATTGTCCCTCTCCTTGCCCACCCGCCCACCTTCAGCCTTCCTGCCCCGGGGGAATGTAATCATGCACAGATGCTCCTCCACTTACGATGCTTCGACTTTACGATGGGCAAAAGCGATACACATTCGGCACGGTAGAGTTGCTGCCTCGCAGCGCCGGAGACCCAGGTTCGATCCCGACTACGGGCGCTGTCTGTATGGAGTTTGTACGTTCTCCCCGTGACCTGTGTGGGTTTTCTCCGAGATCTTCAGTTTCGTCCCACATTCGTCCCACATTGACAATAGACAATAGGTGCAGGAGGAGGCCATTCAGCCCTTCGAGCCAGCACCACCATTCAATGTGATCATGGCTGATCACTCTCAATCAGTACCCCGTTCCTGCCTTCTCCCCATACCCCCTGACTCCGCTATCCTTAAGAGCTCTATCTAGCTCTCTCTTGAATGCATTCAGAGAATTGGCCTCCACTGCCTTCTGAGGCAGAGAATTCCACAGATTCACAACTCTCTGACTGAAAAAGCTTTTCCTCATCTCCGTTCTAAATGGCCTACCCCTCATTCTTAAACTGTGGCCCCTGGTTCTCGAATCCCCCAACATTGGGAACATGTTTCCTGCCTCTAACATGTCCAACCCCTTAATAATCTTATATGTTTCGATAAGATCTCCTCTCATCCTTCTAAATTCCAATGTATACAAGCCTAGTCGCTCCAGTCTTTCAACACATGACAGTCCCGCAATTCCGAGAATTAACATAGTAAACCTACGCTGCACGCCCTCAATAGAAAATTGGCTTGGTAAATGTAAAAATTGTCCCCAGTGTGTGTAGGATAGTGTTAGTGTGCGGGGATAGCTGGTCGGCGCGGACCCGGTGGGCCGAAGGGCCTGTTTCCGCGCTGTATCTCTAACTAAACTAAACTAAACATTCAGTAGAAACCATAGGTTAGGTGGCTATGATGTTCGGTAGGTTAGGTGTATTAAATGCATTTTCGACTTACGAAATTTTCGATTTACGATGGGTTTATTGGAACGTAAATAGACAATAGACAATAGACAATAGGTGCAGGAGTAGGCCATTCAGCCCTTCGAGCCAGCACCGCCATTCAATGCGATCATGGCTGATCACTATCAATCAGTACCCCGTTCCTGCCTTCTCCCCATACCCCCTCACTCCGCTATACTTAAGAGCTCTATCCAGCTCTCTCTTGAAAGCATCCAACGAACTGGCCTCCACTGCCTTCTGAGGCAGAGAATTCCACACCTTCACCACCCTCTGACTGAAAAAGTTCTTCCTCATCTCCGTTCTAAATGGCCTACCCCTTATTCTCAAACTGTGGCCCCTTGTTCTGGACTCCCCAACATTGGGAACATGTTATCTGCCTCTAATGTGTCCAATCCCCTAATTATCTTATATGTTTCAATAAGATCCCCCCTCATCCTTCTAAATTCCAGTGTATACAAGCCAATCGCTCCAGCCTTTCAACATACGACAGTCCCGCCATTCCGGGAATTAATCTAGTGAACCTACGCTGCACGCCCTCCATAGCAAGAATATCCTTCCTCAAATTTGGAGACCAAAACTGCACACAGTACTCCAGGTGCGGTCTCACCAGGGCCCGGTACAACTGTAGAAGGACCTCTTTGCTCCTATACTCAACTCCTCTTGTTACGAAGGCCAACATTCCATTGGCTTTCTTCACTGCCTGCTGAACCTGCATGCTTCCTTTCATTGACTGATGCACTAGGACACCCAGATCTCGTTGAACTCCCCCTCCTCCTAACTTGACACCATTCAGATAATAATCTGCCTTTCTATTCTTACTTCCAAAGTGAATAACCTCACACTTATCTACATTAAACTGCATCTGCCATGTATCCGCCCACTCACACAACCTGTCCAAGTCACCCTGCAGCCTTATTGCATCTTCCTCACAATTCACACT
>NC_135989.1:4777647-4792647 GCF_053455715.1 Rhinoraja longicauda
AGTGAGGGGGTGAGGGGGTGAGGGCACTGTGCCCAGAGGAGCAGGCATGAAGGGGGTGGGCAATAACCCCTCCCACCCCCCGGGAGACTATGGTTGCCAACTATCCCACTCCCAAATAAGGGACAAGGTGACGTCACCGCCCCGTGCCCCATGTGACCTCACCCAGCCAGCGGCCATGTGCTCCCGCTCCACCAATGGCGGCCGCCCGGGCCGGGAGGTGGGTTGCTACGCGACCTCAGATAGGCGGTGCCCAGGCCTTCAGACCTTGACTGTCCAGGCCTACACTGTCTGGGCCTACACTGGCCGGGCCTACACTGTCCGGGCCTACACTGTCCGGGCCTACAGTGTCCGGGCCTACAGTGTCCGGGCCTACAGCGTCCGGGCCTACAGTATCCGGGCCTACAGCATCCGGGCCTACACTGTCGGGCCTACAGTGACCGGGCCTACACTGTCCGGGCCTACACTGGTCAGGCCTACAGTGTCCGGGCCTACAGTGTCCGGACCTACACTGTCCGGGCCTACACTGGTCAGGCTACAGTGTCCGGGCCTACAGTGTCCGGACCTACACTGTCCGGGCCTACAGTGTCCAGGCCTACAACGCCCCCCAGGCCTACACTGTCCGGGCCCACAGTGTCCGGGCCTACAGTGTCCGGGCATAAGTGTCCGGGCCTTCAGCGTCCGGGCCTACAGCGTCCGGGCCTACAACGCCCCCCGGGCCTAATGCGGGACAAGGGCGGTCCCATACGGGCCAAACCAATTCAGCCCAAAATACGGGATGTCCCAGCTAATACGAAAGATACCCCTGGACACTACTCTCATGGGGGTAGCACTGGTCATCTGTACCCTCTCACCCCCCCTCCCCTTCCCCCTGTCCCCCTCACTCCCTCTCCTTGGCACCTCACTCCCCCATAGCCCCCTCAATCTCCCGCTTTCCCTTTCACTCATCCCCCTCAAACTCACCTCCTTGCTCCCTCACTCTCTCACTCGCCCCTTTCCCCCTCATCACCCCCCTTGTCCCCTCACTCTCTTACCCCTCCTGTTGCACTCCCTTCCCCCCCCTCACACCCCCCTCACCCCCTCACTCTCCGCTATCCTGACCCCCTGCCCGTTTATCTGACCTCCTCCCTGACCTCCGCCCCCCCCCTCCCCACTGTCCCACCGCACCCTCCCGATCCTGCCCTTCACCCCCCCTCCCCTACCCACTGTTCTGCCCCCCACCGCTGCCCTGACCCGCTTGCTAGTCCCCTGCCCTCCCCTCTGTTTGCCCCCCCCGGCCCGTCACCGCCCACCGTCTGCCCCCCTGCCCGCTGTCCTGAACCCCCTGCCCTCTCCAACCCCCCTCACTGGTGTCCCACCCCCCCCCCTCCCCATTTTCCTGACCAACTCTCCCTGTTCTTCCCCCCCCACCCCTGCCCTCTCCAACCCTCTCCCCACTCCCCCACCCCCCCCACAAACCCCCTCCCCACTGTCCCCCTCCCACTGTCCCACCCCCACTGTCCCACCCCCCACTGTCCCACACCCCACAGTCGCACCCCCCCCTCCCCACGGTCCTGACCCCCCACTCCCTGCCTGCTGTTCTGCCCCCCTGACTGCCCCGCTGCCTTCTCCCCCCCTCCCCGCTGTGCTGACCCCCCTCCCTCGTGGTCCTGACCCCCCTCCCCGCTGTGCTGACCCCCCTCCCTCGTGGTCCTGACCGCCCCCCTCCCTCGTGGTCCTGACCCCCCTCCCTCGTGGTCCTGACCCCCCTCCCCGCTGTGCTGACCCCCTCCCTCGTGGTCCTGACCCCCCTCCCCGCTGTGCTGACCCCCCTCCCCCTGGTCCTGACCCCCCTCTCGCTGCCCCCACAGGTTGTGTGCGGGGTGATCGCCGGGGCGCTGCACTACCTGTTCCTGGCAGTCTTCGTGTGGATGTTTCTGGAAGGCGTGCAGCTGTACCTGCTGGTGGAGGTGGTGTTCGCCACCAAGGTCCCGCTCCAGCGCCACATGTACTGGATCGGTTACGGACTACCCGCCGCCATCGTCGCCATCTGTGCCTGCGCCAACAGCCGCGGTTACGGCACCCCCACAGCGTGAGTCTTCCCCGTCACCCCACCCACTGGGGAGCGGCTCGTCCACGGTAATCCACCCATCACTCTCCATGCCTCACCCCCTCCAGGGACCAGTGTCCACCCATCACACACCACGTCCCCATCCGGGGAACCGCGTCCACCCATCACTCTCCCGGTTTTTGCCCAAGCCCATGGGAACCGTTTATCCACAGTACCCACCCATCACTCGCCAGAAAGCTGGAGTAACAGGCAGCATCTCTGGGAGGGGAGGGGAGGGGAAACATAGAAAGTAAGTGCAGGAGGAGGCCATTCGCCCCTTCGAGCCAGCACCGACATTCATTGTGATCATGGCTGATCATCCACAATCAGTAACCCCATTCCTGCCTTCTCCCCATACCCCATGACTCCGCTTGATTCCACTAGCCCCTAGAGCTCTATCTAATTCTCTTTTAAATCATCCAGTGAATTGGCCTCCACTGCCCTCTGTGGCAGAGAATTCCACACATTCACAACTCTGACTGTGGACGATCAGCCATGATCACAGTGAATGGCGGTGCTGGCTCGAAGGGCCAAATGGCCTCCTCCTGCACCTATTGTCTATTGTCTATGGGGAGCGGAGGGAAGGGTACAGGAGGGGAGGGGAGGGGTACAGGAGGGGAGGGGTATAGGAGGGGAGTGGAGGGGAGGGAGGTGGAGGGGAGGGGAGGGGTGGGGAGGGGAGGGGAGGGGAGGGGAGGGGAGGGGAGGGAAGTAGAGGGTAGGGGAGGGGAGTGGAGGGGAGGGGAGTGGAGGGGAGTGGAGTGGAGTGGAGGGGAGTGGAGTGGAGTGGAGGGGAGGGGAAGGGAGGGGAGGGGAGGGGAGGGGAGGGGGAGGGGAGGGGAGGGAAGGGGAGGGGAGTGGAGGGGAGGGGAGGGGAGGGGAGGGGAGTGGAGGGGAGTGGAGTGGAGTGGAGGGGAGTGGAGTGGAGGGGAGTGGAGTGGAGTGGAGTGGAGTGGAGGGGAGTGGAGTGGAGGGGAGGGGAGGGGAAGGGAGGGGAGGGGAGGGGAGGGGAGGGGGAGGGAAGGGGAGGGGAGGGGAGGGGAGTGGAGTGGAGTGGAGTGGAGTGGAGGGGGAGGGGAGTGGAGTGGAGTGGAGTGGAGTGGAGTGGAGTGGAGGGGAGGGGAAGGGAGGGGAGGGGAGGGGAGGGGAGGGAAGGGGAGGGGAGGGGAGGGGAGTGGGGGGGGAGGGGAGGGGAGGGGAGCGGAGGAGAGGGGTACAGGAGGGGAGTGGAGTGGAGGGGAGTGGAGGGGAGGGGAGGGGAGGGGAGGGGAGCGGAGGAGAGGGGTACAGGAGGGGAGTGGAGTGGAGGGGAGTGGAGGGGAGTGGAGGGGAGGGGAGGGTACAGGGCCGTGCCAGCTGGTGCCCGCGGTTCTGACCACCTGGTGCCGTGTCGTTGCAGGTGCTGGCTCTCAACACAACATTACTTCACCAGCAGTTTCTTCGTGCCAGCGATCTTCATCTGCGTCGTAAGTTGTACCCAAATGCCAACTACCCTGGGCATGTGGGTGGAGGGGGCAGGGCCGAGGGACGGTGGGATTTGAGCGGGAGGGCGGGGGCTAAAGTGGGCAGGAGGGGGGCGTTGGGAACACGAGGCTAAGACGTGCCCACAACAGGGGAATGTGTCGGTGGAGAGGGTGAGTGTGAAAGAGGGCGAGGGAGGTGCGGGCGGAGGGGCGGGGGGAGGCATGGAGAGAGGGTGACGAGGGATGGTGTGGGATGGAGGGGTGGTGTGGGATGGAGGGATGGTGTGGGATGGAGGGGTGGTGTGGGATGGAGGGATGGTGTGGGATGGAGGGGTGGTGTGGGATGGAGGGGTGGTGTGGGATGGAGGGATGGTGTGGGATGGAGGGGTGGTGTGGGATGGAGGGAAGATGACGTAGGAAGACGGAGAGAGGGAGCTAGGTGGTGGGGAAAGAGACTGGTGGGAGGGAGGTGGAAAGCAATGAATGGAGGGAGGGTGGTGACGGAAGGCGAGGATGGGGAGGTGGTGGGTGTGGAGAGATGGAGGGAGGGGAGAGTGGGGGGTTGTGGGGGAGGGCAGAGGAGAGTTCGGGGAGAATTGGGGGTAGGGTAGTGAGAATGGGGAGAGGAAGAGGGTGGGGTGGGGGAGAGGGTGGGGGTGGGTGAGAGGTAGAGGGTGGGAGTGAGGGAGAAGTTGGGGGAGAGGTAGAGGGTGGGAGTGGGGGAGAGGGAGGGGGAGGGGAGAGGGTGGGGGAGGGGGAGAGGAAGAGGGTGGGGGAGAGGGAGAGGGTGGGGGAGGGGAGAGGAAGGGGGTGGGGGAGAGGAAGAGGGAGGGGAGGAGGAGAGGAAGAGGGTGGAGGAGGGGGGTGGGGAGGGTGAGAGGGAGAGGGTGGGTGAGGGGTGGGCGTGGGGAGAGGGTGGGGGAGGGGGAGAGGATGAGGGTGGGGGTGGGGGAGGGGGAGAGGATGAGGGTGGGGGAGGGGGAGAGGGTGGGGGTGGGGGAGGGGGAGAGGGTGGGGGTGGGGGGGGGTGGGGGAGAGGGTGGGGGAGAGGAGGGGGGAGGGGGAAAGGGTGGGGGAGAGGTTGAGGGTGGGGAGGGGGAGAGGTAGAGGGTGGGAGTGGGGGAGAGGGAGGGGAGTTGGGAGCATTGGGGTTAGGGTGGAGAGGTGGGGGGAGGTAGAGAGTGGGGAAGGGGGAGTGGAAGATGAAGTGAGAGTGGGGAGGAGAGGTGGAGGAGGGGAGAGTGGGGGAGAAGTGGGGGTAGGGGTTTAGAGGTGGGCTGGTGGTGGGGGAAAGGGGTAGGATAACAAGGGGGGGAGGCGGGGCGAATGGGGAAGGGTAGGGGGAGTCGGGACCCACCATCACCTCCTCAGTGCCCTCACCTGGGGGGCCAATGAGACCCCCACCTCTGCTTTTAGCCTGACTTCCCACAGCATAGAAACATAGAAAATAGGTGCAGGAGGAGGCCATTCGGCCCTTCGAGCCAGCACCGCCATTCATTGTGATCACGGCTGATCATCCACAATCAGTAACCCGCGCCTGCCTTCTCCCCATATCCCTTGATTCCGCTAGCCCCTAGAGCTCTATCTAACTCTCTCTTAAATCCATCCAGTGAATTCGCCTCCACTGCCCTCTGTGGCAGAGAATTCCACAAATTCACAACTCTCTGGGTGAAAAAGTTTTTTCTCACCTCAGTTTTAAATGGCCTCCCCTTTATTCTGTGACTGTGTGGCCCCTGGTTCTGGACTCCCCCAACATTGGGAACATTTTTCCTGCATCTGGCCTGTCTAGTCCTTTTATAATTTTATACGTCTCTATAAGATCCCCTCTCATCCTTGTAAACTCCAGTGAATACAAGCCCAGTCTTTCCGATCTTTCCTCATATGACAGTACCGCCATCCCAGGGATTAACCTGGTGAACCTACGCTGCACTGCCTCAATAGCAAGGACGTCCTTCCTCACATTAGCATCCATTGTAAAGTGGGTTTGGGATGTCTGGTTTGGGATGTCTCTGATCATTCATTCCTCTTTCACTTTTCTCTGCAGGTTAACCTGATCATCCTGTGCCGGACCCTGATGAAATTGTCACACGTTATCTCCGACCAGCTGAAAGTGAACAAGAACAGGTAAATTGTGGACACAAGGAACTGCAGATGCCGGTTTACAGAGAAAGACACAAAGTGCTGGAGTAACTCAGCGGGTCAGGCAGCGTCTCTGGGAGGACGTGGATAGGTGACGTTTGGGGTCGGGACTCTTCTTCAAACTGATTGTGTGTAGGAGGGGGGGTGAAAGCTGGGAGAGAGATGGGGCGGGACAAAGTGAGTGATAGGTGGATACAGGTTGTGATTGTGAATATGGATATGTGAGTGTGATTGCAAGTGTGACAGTGCGAGTGTAAGTGTGAGTGTGCGAGTATAAGCGAGTGAGTGCATTTGTATGCGTGCAAATGGGTGATCGTGAGTGTGGTTGTGTGTGAGTATGATTGCAAGTGTGTGATTGTGTAAGTGTAATTATAAAGTGTGAGGGTGTGTGTGTTATTGTAAGTGTGTGTGTGTGATATAATCCCGTGAGTGTGATAATGTGTGTGTGTGATTATAAGTGTGTGCGTGTGATTATGAGTGTGTGTGATTATAAGTGTGTGCGTGATTATGAGTGTGTGTGTGATTATCAGTGTGTGTGTGATTATAAGTGTGTGTGTGATTATAAGTGTGTGTGTGTGATTATAAGTGTGTGTGTGATTATCAGTGTGTGTGATTATAAGTGTGTGTGTGTGTGTGATTACAAGTGCGTGTGTGTGTGATTATAAGTGCGTGCGTGTGTGATTATAAGTGTGTGTGATTATAAGTGTGTGTGATTATAAGTGTGTGTGATTATAAGTGTGTGTCTGTGTGTGCTTATGAGTGTGTGATTATAAGTGTGTGTGTGTGTGCTTATGAGTGTGATTATAAGTGTGTGTGTGTGTGCTTATGAGTGTGTGTGATTATAAGTGTGTGTGATTACAAGTGTGTGTGATTACAAGTGTGTGTGTGTGATTACAAGTGTGTGTGTGTGATTATCAGTGTGTGTGATTATAAGTGTGTGTGTGATTATCAGTGTGTGTGTGATTATAAGTGTGTGTGTTTATAAGTGAGTGTGATTATAAGTGTGTGTGTGATTATCAGTGTGTGTGATTATCAGTGTGTGTATGATTATAAGTGTTTGTGTGTGATTATAAGTGTGTGTGTGTGTGTGTGTGATTATCAGTGTGTGTGTGATTATCAGTGTGTGAGTGTGATGTTCATCTGTGTTCTGACCATGGATTATTGAGTATTTATTCACAAAATGCTGGAGTTACTCAGGTCTGAAGAAGGGTCCCGACCCGAAACGTCACCCATTCCTTCTCTCCTGAGATGCTGCCTGACCCGTTGAGTTACTCCAGCATTTTGTGAATAAATACCTTCGATTTGTACCAGCATCTGTAGTTATTTTCTCATGGATTACTGAGTAGGTGCGTGTGTGGTTACAGGGTGTTTACACTGACAGCCCTTGGGCAGCTGGTGATTCTGGGCTCCACCTGGATATTCGGTGGATTATTCATTGAAAACGCCACCGTCCCGATGATGTACATCTTCACCATCCTCAACAGTTTCCAGGGCATGTTCATCTTCGTCACGCACTGCCTCATGAGGAAGAAGGTAAGGCCGCCATCCCTTGAGTCAACTCTCATGTGTTGCTTCCACACCAAGGTGATGGATCCATTGGGATTTTGTGGCCAACTGCAGCTGGCTCTGTGTATCGGCAACACGGTGGTCCAGCGGTAGAGTTGCTGCCTCACAGCGCGGGTTCCATCCCGACCACGGGCGCCGTCTGTACGGAGTTTGTACGTTCTCCCCGTGACCTGCGTGGGTTTTCTCCAGGATCTTCGGTTTCCTCCCACACTCCAAAGACGTGCGGGTTTGTAGGTTAATTGGCACGGGTACAATTGTAAATTGTCCCTAGTGTGTGTAGGATAGTGTAAGTGAGCGGGGATCGCTGGTCGGCGTGGAGTCGGTGGGACGAAGGGCTAAGGTTGCCAACTATCTCACTCCCAAATAAAGGATAAGGTGACATCACTTCCCTGCGCCCCATGTGACCTCACCCAGCCAGTTTCGTGCTGTATCTCTAAACTAAACTAATGGAGCATCTTGCATATGGACTCAGTGGACTGCTGTGTACATTCTGTACTAACTGGGGGATGGTGCTTTTTTTTTAGTTTCATTTAGAGATACAGCAGGGAAACAGGCCCATCGGCCCACCGAGTCCGCGCCGACCAGCGATCCCCGCACTAACACTATCCCGTATTAGCCGGGACATCCCATATTTTGGGCTAAATTCGTTTGTCCTGTATTAGGCCCGGCGGGCGCTGTAGGCCCAGACACTGTAGGCCCAGACACTGTAGGCCCAGACACTGTAGGCCCAGACATTGTAGGCCCGGACACTGTAGGCCCGGACACTGTAGGCCCGGACACTGTAGGCCCGGACACTGTAGGCCCGGACACTGTAGGCCCGGACACTGTAGGCCCGGAGTGTAGGTCCGGAGACCCGGGCTCACCTAACGTAGGTTCCCTAGCAACCCGCCTCCCGGCCCGGGCGGCCACCATTGGTGGAGCGGGAGCACCTGGCCGCTGGCCGCTGGCTGGGTGAGGTCACGTGGGGCGCGGGGTGGTGACGTCACCTTGTCCCTTATTTGGGAGTGAGATAGTTGACAACCCTAGCCCCAGGTAAGGCTAGGTAACCCCAGGTAAGGCCAGGTAAACCCAGGTAAGTCCCAGGTAAGACCAGGTGAGTACCAGGTAAGACCAGGTAAGTCCCAGGTAAGACCAGGTAAGTCCCAGGTAAGACCCAGGTAAGACCCAGGTAAGACCAGGTAAGTCCCAGGTAAGACCAGGTAAGTCCCAGGTAAGACCAGGTAAGGCCCAGGTTGCTGCAGGCCCACGACCCCACCTCCCTCTCCTCGCCCGATCAGCGTCCGGTGATAGTCTAGCTCACCCGTGCCTGTCTGCCCTGTAAGTGTGATTATTGGCATGAAAGCCCATTGTTAACGGAACTAGACTACGGGGCTTTGGTGGGGATGGCCGGCCTGAGGCTGCGTGCTGTTTGTGGGAGGCTCCGCTGTGAACCGCGTGTGTCTTTGTACCGACAGGTGCGGGAGTGCTACCAGCGTGGCTTCATGAAGTGCTTCACCCAGTCGGATAGATGGACACCGGTCGCTGCCTCCACCTCGTCCTCCAACCAGGTACAAGCTCTGAAGCAGACACAAGACGCTGGAGTAACGCAGCGGGTCAGGCAGCCTCTTGGGAGAGAAGGAATGGGTGACGTTTCCATCCCCCTCCCCTGACATCAGTCTAAGGAAGGGTCCCGACCCGAAACGTCACCCATTCCTTCTCTCCAGAGATGCTGCCTGACCCGCTGAGTTACTCCAGCATTCTGTGTCTATCTTCGATTTAGACCAGCTCCTGCAGTTTTCCTTTCCTACAAGCTCCAAAGCTGGTGCGGGAAAACTTTGGAGACTCGGCCGTCTTCCTGATTAGTATTAGATTTAATTAACATTAAAAGATTTCTTTAAAGTTTTTTTTTAGTTTAGTTTGTTTAGATTAGTTTAAGCTCTTAAGGAAACGAGGAGGAATTTCTTTAGTCGGAAGTCAAGTCGTCAATTTGATTTATATAGCACATTTAAACACAACCCACGTTGACCAAAGTGCTGTACATCAGTTAATAGACAATAGACAAAAGACAATAGGTGCAGGAGGAGGCCATTCGGCCCTTCGAGCCAGCACCGCCATTCAATGTGATCATGGCTGATCATTCTCAATCAGTACCCCGTTCCTGCCTTCTCCCCATACCCCCTGACTCCGCTATCCTTAAGAGCTCTATCTAGCTCTCTCTTGAATGCATTCAGAGAATTGGCCTCCACTGCCTTCTGAGGCAGAGAATTCCACAGATTCACAACTCTCTGACAAAAAGCTTTTCCTCATCTCAGTCTAAATGGCCTATCCCTTATTCTTAAACTATGGCCCCTTGTTCTGGACTCCCCCAACATTGGGAACATGTTTCCTGCCTCTAACGTGTCCAACCCCTTAATAATCTTATACGTTTCGATAAGATCTCCTCTCATCCTTCTAAATTCCAGTGTATACAAGCCTAGTCGCTCCAGTCTTTCAACATATGACAGTCCCGCCATTCCGGGAATTAACCTAGTAAACCTACGCTGCACGCCCTCAATAGCAAGAATGTCCTTCCACAAATTTAGAGACCGGTCGAGCTGCTGCCATACAGCGCCACAGACCTGGGTCCATCCTAACTGAGACTGCTGTCTGTTGGGCACCCGAGTTTGTACATTCTCCCCGTGACCGCATGGGTTTTCTCCGGGTGCTCCTCTCTCCTATCACCCTCCAAAGACGTGTGAGTTTGTTGGTTAATTGGCTTCGGTAAAATTGTAAATTGTCCATAGTGTGTGTAGGATCGTGCTACGCTGCACGCCCTCAATAGCAAGAATATCCTTCCTCAAATTTGGAGACCAAAACTGCACCCAGTACTCCAGGTGCGGTCTCACTAGGGCCCTGTACAACTGCACACAGTACTCCAGGTGCGGTCTCACTAGGGCCCTGTGCAACTGCACACAGTACTCCAGGTGTGGTCTCACTAGGGCCCTGTACAACTGCAGAAGGACCTCTTTGCTCCGATACTCTTGCTATTGAGGGAGTGCAGCGTCGATTCATCAGGTTAATTCTCTGCCTCAGAAGGCAGTGGAGGCCAATTCTCTGGATGCTTTCAAGAGAGAGGATGATCAGTCATGATCACAGTGAATGGCGGTGCTGGCTCGAAGGGCCGAATGGCCTCCTGCACCTATTGTCTATTGTCTAATTCCCGGGATGGCGGGACTGTCAAATGATGAAAGAATGGGGCAACTGGGCTTATATTCGCTGGAATTTAGAAGGATGAGAGGGGTTCTTATAGAAACATAAAATTCTTAAGGGATTGGACAGGCATTAGATGCAGGAAACATGTTCCCAATGTTGGGAGAGTCCAGAACCAGGGGCCACGCACAGTTTAAGAATAAGTAGTAGGCCATTTAGAACTGAGATGAGGAAAATCTTTTTCACTCAAGAGAGTTGTGAATCTGTGGAATTCTTTGCCTCAGAAGGCAGTGGAGGCCAATTCTCTGGATGTTTTCAAGAGAGAGCTAGATAGAGCTCTTCGGACTAACGGAGTCAAGGGAGATGGGGAGAGGGCAGGAACGGGGTACTGATCGTGGATGATCAGGCATGATCACAATGATCGAAGGGCCGAATGGCCTCCTCTTGCACCTATGTTTCTATGTTTCTGTCAGAGAATGTCGACACAAGGAACCGCCGATGCTGGTTTGCAAAGATGTAGTAAAGGTTTGTAACGTTGCTGGTTTCTATCGCACTGAGCTGTTGGTTGTGTCTGTCCGCAGGTCAGGAGAAGTGTCCAGGAGACAGAGTCAACGTTGGGGGAGCCGCAGTGATGATGGAGCGCGGTGCCACGTGCTGTGCCAGCCAACACCCATCACCCGCGCGCAGCCTCGCACGCTCACGCACCCTCACCCACACTAGGCGCGCGCGCGGGTGTGCCCGGGATCACAAACAGTCGCCTCTCTCCTCAGTCGCTGTGTAGCTCCAGCTCCTGACCCCCGGTGAGGGGCCCCAAGCAGTGCCCAGAGGGGCTCCGCTCACCCCCCCCACCCCCACGTGTCTGGGGTGGCACAGTGGACTCGCTGCCTCGCAGCGCCAGAGACCCGGGTTCCATCCCGACTACGGGCGCCGTCTGTACGGAGTTTGTATGTTCTCCCCGTGACCTGCGTGGGTTTTCTCCGAGATCTTCGGTTTCCTCCCACACTCCAAAGTTGTGCAGGTTTGTAGGTCAATTGTCTTGGTAAATGTAAACATTGTCCCTAGTGGGTGTAGGATAGTGTTAGTGTGCGGGGATCGCTGGTCGGCATGGACCCGGTGGGCCGAAGGGCCTGTTTCCGTGCTGTATCTCTAATCTAAACTAATACAGGGAAGGAGACCAGAAACTTTAGCCACAACCCTTGACACTGTCTCACCAAGGGCCCATGCCATGGGCTAGACAACCATGTGCCCCCACCCCACCGCCCCCAGACACTGTCTCACCAAGGGCCCATGCCATGGGCTGGACAACCATGTACCCCCCCCCCCCAGACACTGTCTCACCAAGGGCCCATGCCATGGGCTAGACAACCATGTACCCCCCCCCCCCCAGACCTGCCCGACCATTGAGATCTTGGTTACGTATAGCAAGATCCTCTGCTTCCTCGAATTCCCAACAGAGATGCCTGGCAAGAGACTACACCGATGAACCAAAACATTATGACCACTGGCAGGTGAAGTGAATAACATTGATTATCTTGTTACAATGGCACCTGTCAAGGGGTGGGATATATTAGGCAGCAAGTGAACAGTCAGTTCTTGAAGTTGATGTGTTGGATGCAGGAGAAATGGGCAGGAGTAAAGACCTGAGTGACTTTGACAAGGGCCAAATTGTTATGGCCAGACGACTGGGTCAGAGCATCTCTGAAACGGCAAGGCTTGTGGGGTGCTCCCGGTCAGCAGTGGTGAGTACCGACCGACAGTGGTCCGAGGAGGGACAAACCACAAACCGGCGACAGACAGGGTGTTGGGCGCCCAAGGCTCATCGATGCGCGAGGGCAACGAAGGCTATCCCGTCTGGTCCGAACCGACAGAAGGTCGACTGTGGCACAAGTCACAGAAAATGTTAATGGTGGTCACGGGAGGAATGTGTCACAATACACAGTGCATCGCACCCTGCTGCGTATGGGGCTGCACACGGAGGACCAACAGCATATTAGGCAGGTGGCCATAATGTTCTGGCTCATCGGTGTATTTAACTGCAGAGTACGTTACACCAAGGGACTAATCCTTCCTTCATCTGATGCTGGTCGTTAGAACTAATGGGCTGTTTGTAAGAATATAATTTTGCTATGCATTTGTACATGTAACAATAAATCACCATTGAACCATTGAGAAAGGGAGCCTAATTGCATACTTTAGTGACTTTAGCAAGACAGGCAGCATCTCTGGAGAAAAGGAATAGGTGATGTTTCTTCAGAAGGAGGATCTCCTTGCTATTGAGGGCGTGCAGCGTAGGTTTACTAGGTTAATTCCCAGAATGGTGGGACTGTCATATGTTGAAAGACTGGATCGAAACGTATAAGATTATTAAGGGGTTGGACACGTTAGAGGCAGGAAACATGTTCCCAATGTCGGGGGAGTCCAGAACCAGGGGCCACATTTTAAGAATAAGGGGTAGGCCATTTAGAACTGAGATGAGGAAAAACGTTTTCAGTCAGAGAGTTGTGAATCTGTGGAATTCTCTGCCTCAGAAGGCAGTGGAGGCCAAATATCTGAATGCATTCAAGAGAGAGCTAGATAGAGCTCTTAAGGATAGCAGCGTCAGGCGGTATGGGGAGAAGGCAGGAACGGGGTACTGATTGAGAATGATCAGCCATGATCACATTGAATGGCGGTGCTGGCTCGAAGGGCCAAATGGCCTCCTCCTGCACCTATTATCTATTATCTCGACCTAAAACGTCCCATTCCTTCTCTCCAGAGATGCTGCCTGGCCCGCTGAGTTACTCCAGCTTTTTGTGTCTGTCTTCAAAGAAAGAGGTTGGTAGGATTTTGAAGTAGAATTAGTGGGTTGTAGGAAGAACTAAAAATGTGTCTTTTTCAGTCGAGGGTAAACGGAACTAAGACTAAAATGAATGAAAGAATGTGGTACGGGTAGATTAAGAATGAACTTTAATATTGATGTATATTTATGTTCTAGAAGATTCTATGTTAAGATATGAGCTGTTAAATATCACGAAAATATTGATCATGACTTCAAATAAGCTTGCAGAATGAAATAAATATTTCAATAGAAACCGGGTCATCATTATTTTACATGCGACAAGATGCTCCTCCGTGCATGATCATTGCATTATCGGGCGGTCACGGTGGCGCAGCGGTAGATTTGCCGCCTTACAGCGAATGCAGCGCCAGAGACCCGGGTTCCATCCCGATTACAGGTGCTGTCTGTACGGAGTTTGTACGTTCTCCCCGTGACCTGTGTGGGTTTTCTCCGAGATCTTCGGTGTCCTCCCACACTCCAAAGACGTGCACGTTTGTAGATTAATTGGCTTGGTAAATGTAAAAATTGTCCCTAGTGGGTGTAGGATAGTGTTAGTGTGCGGGGATTGCTGGTCGGCGCGGACCCGGTGGGCTGAAAGGGCCTGTTTCCACGCTGTATCTCTAAACTAAAATTATTGTATCCTCTTAAGTTCATAAAGTTAGAAGTGATAAGAGCAGAATTAGGCCGTTCAGCCCATCGTCTTCTCCGCCATTCAATCATGGCTGATCTTTCTCTCCCTCCTAACCCCATTCTCCTGCCTTCTCCCCATAACCCCTGACACCCGCACCAATCAAGAATCTATCGCTCTCTGCCTTAAAAATATCCATTCTGTGGCAATGAATTCCACAAATTCACCACCCTCTGACTAAAGAAATCCCTTTCCATCTCCTTCTCCAAGGAACGTCCTTTAATTCTGAGGTTATGGTTATAGCGTTCCCCACAACAAGGAGAAAAGCTTTGTGTTGCATGCTGTCTAAACAGGCCAGATAATACCACACATCAATGCAAACAGGTCAAACTCAAGTACAATGGGTAGAGCAAAAGGGGAAGATACAGAGTGTAGAATATAGTTCTCAGCATTGTAGTGCATCAGTTCCACAGACAAAGTCCAATGTCCGCAATGGGGTAGAGGTGAATCGGACAGTGCCCTGGCTTATGGAAGGGCCGTTCAGAAGCCTGATAACTGAGAGGAAGAAACTGTTCCTGAGTCTGGTGGTGCGCACTTTCAAGCTTCTGTATCTTCTGCTCGACGGGAGCGGGGAGAAGGAAGAATGACCAGGGTGGGATAAGTCTTTGATTGTGTTGGCTGCTTTTCCGAGGCAGCGTGAAGTGTAGATGGAGACAGTGGTGGGGAGTCTGGTCTGTGTGATGGACTAGGCTACATCTACAACACTCTGCAATTTCCAGTTATCTTGGGCAGAGCTGTTCATGGACTAATGCTCTAATAATCCAATCTATTTGTGGTCACAGAGAGGGTGAAGTATTGTAATCTCATCACAAACTGAAAACATAATTGACAAACCAGGAAAGGTTCGGTTTAGTTTATTGTCACGTGTACCGAGGTGCAGTGAAAAGCTTTATTGTTGTGTGCTATCCAGTTAGCGAAAAGACTATACATGATTATAATCAAGCCGTCCACGGTGTACAGATGCAGGATAAAGGGAATAATGTTTGGTGCAAGATAAAGTCCAGTAATGTCCAATAAAATATATACTGAGGATCTCAAATGAGGTCGATGTAGGTCAAGACTGTTTTCATCT
>NC_135989.1:4797647-4902313 GCF_053455715.1 Rhinoraja longicauda
ACCAAGTTCATGCTGACCAATGATCACCTGTTCACACTAGTTCTATGTACAGAAATGAACTGCAGATGCTGGTATATGTTAATGTTCATGGTTCCAGGAGCAGAATTAGGCCACTCGGCCCATCAAGTCGACTCTGTCATTCAATCCTGGCTGATCTACAGTATCTCTCCCTCCTAACCCCATTCTCCTGCCTTCTCCCCATAACCCCTGACATCCGTACATACCTGGAATGCACCAAAGATAGACACAAAGTGCTGGAGAAACTCAGTGGGTCGGGCAGCATCCGTGGAGAATAAGGATGGGTGACGTTTCATAGGGTCCTGAAAGATCATCCATCCTTTTTCTCCAGAGATGCTGCCTGACCCACTGAGTTACCCAGCACCTTTTTGCCTATCACGCTAGTTCTATGTTTAGTTTAGAGATACAGTGGGGAAACAGGCCCTTCGGCCCACTGAGTCCATGCTGGCCATCCATCACCCGTTCACACCACTTCTAAGTTATCCCAATTTCACATCCACTCCCTACACACTAGGAGCAATTTACAGAGGGCCGATTAACCTCCAAACCCGCACGTCTTTGTAGTGTGGGAGGAAACCGGAGCACCCGGAGGAAACCCATGGGGTCACGGGGAGAACGTACAAACTCCAAACAGACAGCACCCGTGGTCAGGATCGAACCCGGGACTCTCGTGCTATGAGGCTCTATGGCTGCCCCACTGTGCTGCCTAACATGTGACACATGTATTGTACATGTCCTGCCTCCCACCTCTTCCAATTTTCTCCCCCCTACCCCACTACAATCAGTTTGAAGAATGGTCCCGACCCTAAACGGCACCTATCCACGATCTCCAGAGATGCTGCCTGACCCGCTGAGTGCTTGTGTCCTCCTACTAGAGGTTGCCAACTATCTCACTCCCAAATAAGGGACAAAAGGTGACGTCACCGCCCTGCGCCCCACGTGACCTCACCCAGCCAGCGGCCATGTGTTCCCGCTCCACCAATGGCAGCCGCCCGGGCCGGGAGGCGGGTTGCTAGGCAACCTCCGTTTGGCGAACACACTCGGCCCTGCTCCCCGAACACACTCTGTTAGTCTACAGTGTCCGGGCCTACAGTGTCCGGGCCTACAGTGTCCGGGCCTACAGTGTCCGGGCCTACAGTGTACGGGCCTAGAGTGTTCAGGCCTACAGTGTCTGGACCTACACAGTCCAGGCCTAAAGCGTCCCCCTGGGCCTAATACGGGACAAGGGCGGTCTCATACGGGACAAACCAATTTAGACAAAAATACGGGATGTCCCGGCTAATACGGGACAGTTGGCAACCCTGCCTCCTACCTACATCGCCACTGTAGACTTCCAAACCTTTGTTTCAGAATTAAAGGGCGTTCCTTTAGGAAGGAGATGAGGAGGAATTTCTTTAGTCAGAGGGTGGTGAATCTGTGGAATTCATTGCCACAGACGGCTGTGCAGGCCACAAGTCAGTGGGTATTTGTAAAGTGGAGAATGACTGATTCATGATTAGTACAGGTGTCAGGAATTACGGGGAGAAGGCAGGAGAATGGGGTTAGGAGGGAGAGATAGATCAGCCATGATTCAATGGCGGAGTGGACTTGATGGGCCGAATGGCCTAATTCTGTTCTTATGAACGGATGAATTCTGTTGTAGGTAAAGGGCGGCACGGTGGCGCAGCGGTAGAGTTGCTGCCTCACAGCGTCAGAGACCCGGGTTCCATCCTGACTACGGGTGCTGTCTGTACGGAGTTTGTACGTTCTCCCCGTGACTGTGTGGGTTTTCTCCGGGTGGTCCGGTTTCCTCCCACACTCCAAAGACGTTCAGGTTTGTCGGTTAATTGGCTTCGGTAAGAATTGTAAATTGTTCCTAATGTTTAGGATAGAGTCACAGAGTCATAGAGTGATACAGCGTGGAAACAGGCCCTTCAGCCCATCTTGCCCACACTGGCCAACATGTCCCAGCTACACGAGTCCCACCTGCCTGCGTTTGGTCCATATCCCTCCAAACCTGTCCTGTCCATGTGATGTGAGGATCGTGCTGGTGTTGATCGCTGGTCAGTGTGGACTGAATGGGCCGAAGGGCCTGTTTTTGTGCTGTATCTCTGAACCGAACTAAACGAAAGCTGTAGAATGTACTGAACAAATATCTGTATCGTATCTCCGTCCCCACTGCGGCCTAACATCGTGGAGTTGGCGGCCTTTCCTGGAGACCGGCCCGGCGCTTCAGGCCGCGGGCACGACACGGTCCTCAACATCGTGGAGCTGCCATCCTTTGCCGGGGATCGACTGTGGAGAGCTCCAACCGCGGGGCCTGTGGACTCTAACGCCGTGAAGCCCGCAGTCTCTGGTGAGAAGAGGCCGACTCAGGAGCTCCACGCCGCGGAGAGAGTTTCAACCGCCCCGACGCGGGGAGTTTCGATCGTCCCGACGCGAGGGCTCAGATATCGGACAGTCCGCAGCGACGACTGCAGACGGTTCAACAGCCCCGACCGCGAGTGAACAAAGAGGGAGATGATTGGACTTTATTACCTTCCATCACAGTGAGGAATGTGGAATCCGCTGTGGTGGATGTTTATGGTAAATGTTACTGTATGTGGCTGTGTGTCTTGTTGCTTTTCACTCAGTATGGCTGTACAGTAACTCACATTTCACTGCACATTAATTGGTGCACGTGACAATAAGTTGATCTGGAATCTGGAACAATGCACTGAATGAAGGTCAGAGCAGAGGGGCGTGAGGGTGGGAGCAGATTACCTGGTGGTTCAGCAGGCAGTGAACGAGGAAGATGAACACTCCCTGGGCGCTGTTTAAAATGGTGAACATATACGACAACACGGTGGTATCCTTGTTCAGCTGGAAGAGGCCAAACACCCATGAGCAGCCCAACACAACGAACTGGGCCAGGGCCTTGAAGGTCCGTGTCCTGGCGACGTACAAAGGCAGGGTGAGGACATCAAGCAAGCAGTGACCAAGGCCCAACTTCTCCCCGTTCCCCCCCCCCCACCCACCCACCGTCCACCTGCCCCACTCCCTCGTCTCCATCTCCCCGACTCCCAGCCTGAAGACGTGATCACATCCACCGTCTGAAGAAACATCACCCATTCCTCCTCTCCAGAGATGTTGCCCGACCCGCTGAGTTACTCCAGCTTTTTGTTTAGTTTTAATTTAGAGATACAGCGTGGAAACAGGCCCTTCGGCCCACCGGATCCGCACCGACCAGCGATCCCCGCACACTAACACTATCCTACACCCACTAGGGACAATGTTTACATTTAATAAGCCAATTAACCTACAAACCTGCACGTCTTTGGAGTCTAACTGCTATCTACCTCCCTGGTGACCCTCGGACTATCCTTGATCGGACTTTGCTGGCTTTATCTTGCACTAAACGTTACTCCCTTATCAAGTATCTGTGCACTGTAAATGGTCCGATTGTCATCACGTATTGTCTTTCCTCTGACTGGATAGCACTCAAGAAATGTTTTTCACTGTAGCTCGGTACACGTGACAATAAACTAAACTGAACTGGGAACATGAAGGAAGGAACTACATGTGCTGGTTTAAACCAAAGATAGACACAAAAAGCTGGAGTAACTTCATGGATCAGGCAGCATCTTTAGTTTACTTTAGTTTAGAGATACAGCGTGGAAACAGGCCCTTCGGCCCACTGGGTCTGGGCGATCCCCGCACACTAACACTATCCTACACCCACTAGGGACAATTTTTACATTTACCAAGCCAATTAACCTACAAACCTGCACGTATTTGGAGTGTGGGAGGAAACCGAAGATCTCGGAGAAAACCCACGCAGGTCACGGGGAGAACGTACAAACTCCGTACAGACAGCACCCGTAGTCGGGATGGAACCCGGGTCTCCGGCACTGAATTCGCTGTAAGGCAGCAACTCTACCGCTGCGCCACCGTGCCAACATTAACTCTGGGGAAAAGGAACCAATGCCCTGTTTCCTTTATCATCGTTACTTTTTTGCCATCATTCATTTGTTCTATATCTCTCTACATCATCGTCCGTATCTCTCGTTTCCCTTTCCCCTGAATCTCAGTCTGAAGAAGGGTCTGGACCCAAAACGTCACCCATCCCTTCTCTCCAGAGATGAGGCCTGACCCTCTGAGTGTCTCCTGGGTTGTTGTTGGCCAGTGATCAATATCCTCACTGCCGCTGGGTCGACCCATCCACCCTACGATGGCTGACCTCTGCCTCCCACTGTTAATCACGAGGTTCCACACGTACCTGGAATCCTTGATGGTTGACACATCCGTGTTCAGGGCAGCCATGCTGTTCCGCAAGATCCAGAGAATCATGACAAACAGAACCGTGTTAACCTATAGAAACATACAAAATATAGACAACACGTGCATGAGGAGGCCATTCAGCCCTTCGAGCCAGCACCCACATTCATTGTGATCATGGCTGATCGTCCACAATCAGTAACCCGTGCCTGCCTTCTCCCCATATCCCTTGATTCCACTAGCCCCTAGAGCTCTATCTAACGCTCTTTTAAATCCATCCAGTGAATTGGCCTCCACTGCCCTCTGTGGCAGAGAATTCCACAAATTCACAACTCTCTGGGTAAAAAAGTTCCATCTCACCTCAGTTTTCAAGGGCCTCCCCTTTATTCTAAGACTGTGGCCCCTGGTTCTGGACTCCCCCAACATTGGGAACATTTTTCCTGCATCTAGCTTGTCCAGTCCTTTTGTAATTTTAGATGTTTCTATAAGATCCCCTCTCATCCTTCTAAACTCCAGTGAATACATGCAACACAGCGGCACTCCAATCAACACCATCCTACTTTATTAGCCAAGTATGTTTTGAAACATACGAGGAATTTCATTTGCCGTACAGTCACTCCAATAAAAAGCAACAGGACACACAAAACACATTTTAACATGAACATCCCCCACAGTGACTCCTCCACATTCCTCACTGTGATGGAAGGCGAAAAAAAGGTTCAATCTCTTCCCTTCTTTGTTCTCAGGGGCCTCGAGCCTTCTGTTGACGGGGCGATCTTGGCTCCCATAGCCGGCAGTCGGGCTCTCCGCGTCGGGGCGATCAAGCTCCCACATCAGGGGGGTGTCTCAGCTCCCCGTGCCGGGTGATCTACCCCGGGTCGGGGCTAGTCGAACCTTCTGCGATTTGGAGCTTCTCGATGTCGGTCTCTACCCTGAGACTGCGAGCTCCTCGATGGTGAAATCCACAGGCCACGGTTGGAGCGTCGATCCCAGGCACGAGATCGCACGCTCCGATGGTAAGTCCATGCCCCTCGGTGGGGCTCAAAGTCTGTCCCGAGCAATTCTAGTCTCAATAACCCCTCGCAGTCACTCCAATAATTGACAACACTTTAACCACCCTAGTCGTTTCTTCATAAACTTTCATGCTCATGTAATAGGAGCAAATGAGGCCATTCGGCCCATCAAGTCTACTCCGCCATTCAATCGTGGCTGATCTATCGAAGATGGACACAAACTGCTGGAGTAACTCAGCAGGTCAGGCAGCATCTCCGGAGGGAAGGAACGGGTGACGTTTCGGGTCAAGACCCTTCTTCAGACTCACTCCACCAGCCTGAGGAAGGGTCTCAACCCAAAATGTCACACATTCATTCTCTCCAGAGATGCTGCCTGTCCCGCTGAGTTACTCCAGCATTTTGTGTCTATCTTCAGTTTAAACCAGTTCCTTCCTACACATGGCTGATCAATCTCTCCCTCTTAACCCCATTCTCGTGCCATCTCCCCATAACCTCTGGCACCCGTACTGAACAACAGTCTATCTATCTCGTATTTTGGGCTAAATTGGTTTGTCCCGTACGGGACTGCCCTTGTCCCGGGGGGTGCTGTAGGCCTGGACACTGTAGGTTCGGACACTGTAGGTTCGGACACTGTAGGCCTGGACACTGTAGGTTCGGACACTGTAGGCCCGGACACTGTAGGCCCGGACACTGTAGGTTCGGACACTGTAGGCCCGGACACTGTAGGTTCTGACACTGTAGGCACCAACACTGTAGGTTCGGACACTGTAGGCCCGGACACTGTAGGCCCGGACACTGTAGGCCCGGACAGTGTAGGACAAATACTGCAGATGCTGGTTAAAATCGAAGGTAGACACAAAATGTTGGAGTAACTCAGCGGGACAGGCAGCATCTCTGGAGAGAAAGAATGGGTGATGCTTCAGGTCGAGACCCTTCTTCAGACTGAGGAAGGGTCTCAACCCGAAACGTCACCCGTTCCTTCCCTCCGGAGATGCTGCCTGACCCGCTGAGATACTCCAGCATTTTGTGTCTACCTTCGATGTTAACCAGCATCTGCAGTATTTGTCTTACACTGTCTTTCATAGAACACAAAAAGTTTTCTCACCTCAGTTTTAAATGGCCTTCCTGGTTTTGGACTCCCCCAACATTGGGAACATTTTTCCTGCATCTAGCTTGTCCAGTCCTTTCATAACTTTATACGAGATCTATGAGATCCCCTCTCATCCTTGTAAACTCCAGTGAATACAAGCCCAGCCTTTCCAATCTTTCCTCATATGACAGTTCCGCCATCCCGGGGATTAACCTGGTGAACCTACGCTGCACTGCCTCAATAGCAAGGACGTCCTTCCTCACATTAGGAAGCCCACCACTACCTGCAGTCAGCAGCTTGGGCAAATGGTCCATTAGCCGAGCCGGGTGACATGTCCTGACAGCGGTCACCCATGGACTGGTCACAGGGCAGTCACCTACAGCGGGCAGGGACACACACACCCAGAGGCACCGCGATCAACTGTCCCACCACAATATCACCCCTTGAACCTCACCAACACCACGAAGCACACTGGACCCAGCAAACTCCACATAAATCCATGCTCCAGATCCAGCCAACACCTGCAAACAAAGAACCATGTATTCATCCATCAAAGGGATTCTCAAACGTAACTAGACCAAGTGGACCCGTTGGGCCCAAACCTCTCCTGCATTGGTGCGGCACCCTCTCCCCCCCCCTCCCCTCCCCCTCCCCCTCCTCCCTCCCCCCCTCCCTCACCCCTCCATCACCACTCCCTCTCCCACCCTCTTCCCCCTCCCCTCCTCCCTCCCTCCCCCCCTCCCCTCCCCCTCCCACCCCACCCCTCGTAGATCAATCCCCTAGGCGATTGATCCATGCCTGACTTTCGTACAGCTGACCTGACCTATGATCCATGCCTGTTTTTTCTAGTGTTATCTGTATCATGCTGCTGTTTAAATTCGTTTAACTTCTATATAAGCGTTTTATTACAAATACAATGCAGAGAGCCAGTGAGGAAACCGCTGCATGCCACACATCACGCTTACAACAAGAAACGAATTTAATCAGCAGCATAATACAGGTAACACTACCAAAACCAGGCATGGACCATAAATCAGGTCACCAATACGAAAGTCAGACATGGATCAATCCGCCTAGGGGATTGGTCTACACCCCTCCCCCCTTTCCCTCCCCCTTCCCCTCCCCCTCACTCCATCCCCCTTATCCCCCTTATCCTCCCTCGTCCCCTCTCCCTCCCTAAGACACCGATGTATGAAACTTCTTCCATTAGCACCAAAGGGACGACGGTGAGTAAGGTGGGCCTAACATTGTCGCGCTATCGTTTACTACTTTGGCTGTGGTTCAAGAACAAACAAACAAACAAACGAGAGTTTTAGTTTATAGATAAATAGTTTTTAAATTCTATCGGTCAAATCCAACATGGATTCATGAAGGGGAAATCATGCCTGCCTAATCTTTTGGAATTTTTTAAGGATAGAAACATAGAAAATAGGTGGAGGAGGAGGCCATTTGGCCCTTCGAGCCAGCACCACCATTCATTGTGATCATGGCTGATCATCCACAATCAGTAACCCGTGCCTGCCTTCTCCCCATACCACTTGATTCCACTAACCCCTAGAGCTCTATCTAACTCAGAGCTCTAACTAAGGATGTAACAGGTAGAATGGATCAGGGAGAGCCAGTGGATGTGGTGTATCTGGACTTTCAAAAAGCCTTTGACAAGGCCCCACACAAGAGATTAGTGGGCAGAATTAGAACACGGTATTGGGGGTAGGGTGTTGACATGCATAGAGAACTGGTTGGCAGACAGGAAGCAAAGAGCAGGAATTAATGGGTCCTTTTCAGAATGGCAGGCAGTGACCAGTGGGGTTCTGCAAGGCTCGGTGCGGGGACCCCAGCTGTTTACAATATATATTCACGATTTGGGCAAGGGAATTAAATGTAACATCTCCAAGTTTATGGATGACACAAAGCTGGGTGGCAGTGTGAGCTGCGAGGAGGATACTATGAAGTTGCAGGGTGACTTAGATAGGTTGGGTGAGTGGGCAGATCCACATTTATGTGGATAAATGTGAGGTTATCCACTTTGGTGGCAAGAACAGGAAGGCAGATTATTATCTGAATGGTGTCAGATTAGGAGAAGGGGAAGTGCAACGAGACCTAGATGTGCTTGTACATCAGTCACTGAAAGTAAGCATGCAGGTCCAGCAGGCAGTGAAGAAAGCCAATGGCATGTTGGCCTTCATTGTGAGAGGATTTGGGTTTAGGAGCAAGGTGCAAGGAGATCCTCTTGCAGTTGTGCAGGGGCCTGGTGAGACCGCACCTGGAGTATTGAGTGCAGTTTTGGTCTCCTAATTTGAGGAAGGACATTATTGCTATTGAGGGAGTGCAGCGTAGGTTCACCAGGTTAATTCCCGGGATGGCGGGACTGACATATGATGAAAGAATGGGTCGAGTGGGCTTGTTTTCACTGGAATTTAGAAGGATGAGAGGGGATCTTATAGAACCAGAGAAAAGATTGGACAGGGTAGATGCACGAAACATGTTCCCAATGTTGGGGGAGTCCAGAACCAGGGGCCACAGTTTAAGGATAAGGGGTCGGCCATTTAGTACTGAGATGAGGGAAAACTTTTTCACCCTATGCGTGCGACGGTGTGTGTGTCATGGTGTGTGTCACGGTGTGTGACGGTGTGTGTGTCACGGTGTGTGTCACCATGTGTGTGACGGTGTGTGGTACTGACCGGTCGTCTCTCCAGTAGCCCTGGGGGTGGGCAGAGGCTGCCACGGCCACCACCAGCGCCGGGCACAGGTAGGCAGCGGGGTACATGTATCGCCGCTTCATCACGCGTGTGCGGGTGAAGTTCACCACCTTCAGGTTGAGCACCATCAGCCACAGGTGGACGGCCTCCAGTAGCATCCAGCTAAACGCCACCAGCAACAGGTAGTGCACACTACCCACCACCAACGCACACACCATCTGCAGAGACAGCAATGGTCACGGCAGGGAGACCACCCCTCACACACACACCCCTCACCCACCCACACACACCCCTCACCCACACACCCCTCTCTCCCACACCCCACACCCACCCCACACACCCCACACACACACACCCCTCACCCACACACCCCTCACTCTCCCACACCCCACACCCACCCACACACCCCTCACCCACACACCCCTCACCCACCCACACACATCCCTCACCCTCCCACACCCAACACCCACCCCTCATCCACCACCCACACGTTACCGTGTGCTTGTTGATGGAGCCGGTGATGATGAAGAGCAGCTCGGCCAGGAGGAGGTTGAGGCAGAGGTGGGCACGGATCAGGGTGAGGGGGCCGCGGATGGCCCTGCACCAGATGAAGGTGGCTGCGGACAGCAGCAGCAGGAGCAGGGACACTGGCAGCACCAGCATGGTGATCCACCAGAGGGCGACACTGTGCACCGAGGCCTGAGGACAGCACACATCAAAGTCAGAGAACCGTCATGTAAATGGACAATAGACAACAGACAACAGGTGCAGGAGGAGGCCATTCAGCCCTTCACACCAGCACCGCCATTCAATGTGATCATGGCTGATCATTCTCAATCAGTACCCCGTTCCTGCCTTCTCCCCATACCCCCTGACTCCGCTATCCTTAAGAGCTCTATCTAGCTCTCTCTTGAATGCATTCAGAGAATTGGCCTCCACTGCCTTATGAGGCAGAGAATTCCACAGATTTACAACTCTCTGACTGAAAACGTTTTTCCTCATCTCCGTTCTAAATGGCCTACCCCTTATTCTTAAACTGTGGCCCCTGGTTCTGGACTCCCCCAACATTGGGAACATGTTTCCTGCCTCTAACGTGTCTAACCCCTTAATAATCTTATATGTTTCGATAAGATCCCCTCTCATCCTTCTGAATTCCAGTGTATACAAGCCTAGTCGCTCCAGTCTTTCAACATACGACAGTCCCGCCATTCTGGGAATTAACCTGGTGAACCTATGCTGCACGCCCTCAATAGCAAGGATGATCCAAGTTTGGGATGCAGCAGAAATTACACCAAATTACTCCAGTACTTTGTGAGGTTATTTTCTGAACCAGTATCTGCAGTTCAGACGAAATGTGGAGGGATTACACTGAAGATAGACACAAAATGCTGGAGTAACTCAGCGGGACAGGCAGCATCTCTGGAGAGAAGGAACGGGTGACCTTTCGGGTCGAGGCGTCTGAAGAAGGGTCTCGACCCAAAAGCGTCACCCATTCCTTCTCTCCAGAGATGCTGCCTGTCCCGCTGAGTTACTCCAGCATTTGGTGTCTATCTGCAGTTCCTGACCCACATCGCCACTGTATACGTCCAAACTGTCGATTCAGAATAAAAGGACGTTCCTTTAGAATGGAGAGGAAGAATTTCTTTAGTCAGAGGGTGGTGAATCTGTGGAATTCATTGCCACTGACGGCTGTGGAGGCCAAGTCAGTGGGCTTTTTTAGAAACATAGAAAATAGGTGCAGGAGTAGGCCATTCGGCCTTTCGAGCCTGAACCGCCATTCAATATGATCATGGCTGATCATCCAGCTCAGTATCCCATACCTGCCTTCTCTCCATACCCCCTGATTCCTTTAGCCACAAGGGCAACATCTAACTCCCTCTTAAATATAGCCAATGAACTGGCCTCAACTACCTTCTGTGGCAGAGAATTCCACAGACTCACCACTCTCTGTGTGAAGAAATGTTTTCTCATCTCGGTCGTAAAAGACTTCCCCCTTATCCTTAAGCTGTGACCCCTGGTTCTGGACTTCCCCAACATCCGGAACAATCTTCCCGCATCTAGCCTCTCCAACCTCTTAAGAATTTTATATGTTTCTATAAGATCCCCCCTCAGTCTTCTAAATTCCAGCGAGTATAAGCCTAGTTTATCCAGTCTTTCTTCATATGAAAGTCCTGCCATCCCAGGGATCAATCTGGTGAACCTTCTCTGTACTCCCTCTAAGGCTAGATTAGGAGACCAAAACTGTACACAATACTCCAGGTGTGGTCTCACCAAGGCCCTGTACAACTGTGGAGATTGATAGATTCTTGATCAGTGCAGGTGTCAGTGGTTATGGGGAGAAGGCAGGAGAATGGGGTTGGGAGGGAGAGATAGATCAGCCATGATTGAATGGCAAAGTAGACTTGATGGGCCGAATGGCCTAATTCTGTTCCTATGACATGAATTCTGTTATTGGCGCAGCGTTAGAGTTGCTGCCTCACAGCACCAGAGACCCAGGTTCCAGCCTGACTACAGGTGCTGTCTGTACGGAGTTTGTACGTTTTCCCCGTGACCTGCGTGGGTTTTCCCCTGGTGCTTTAGTTTTCTCCCACACTCCAAAGACGTGCGGGTTTGTAGGTTAGTAGAAACAAAGACAAAATGTGTAGTAAGGAACTGCAGATGCTGGTTTACACCGAAGATAGACCCAAAATGCTGGAGTAACTCAGTGGGTCAGGTGGCATCTCTGGAGAAAAGGAATAGGTGATGTTTCGGGTCAAAATCCTTCCTCAGACGCTGGTTTATATTGACACAAAGTGATGGAGTAACTCAACGGGTCAGGCAGCATCTTCAGAGAAAAAGGATGGGTGACATTTCGGATCGGGACATCTGAAGAAGGGTCCCAACTCGAAACGTCACCTATCCCTTTTCTTCAGAGATGCTGCCTGACCCACTGAGTTGATCGGCGTGGGCTTGGTGGGCTATTGACAACTAACTAGATAGCTCGCAACAGAAGAGCTTTTCACTGTACCTTAGTACACGTGACCATAAAACCAACTAAATGAAACGAAACGTAATGAAACTAAACTAAACTAGAGTCAGAGAGTCATACAGTGCGGAAACAGGCCCTTCAGCCCAACTTACCCACACCGGCCAACAATCTCCCAGCTGCCCTAGCCCCACCTGCCTGCGCTTGGTCCATATCCCTACAAACCTGTCCTATCCATGTACCTGTCCAACTGTTTCTTAAACGATGGGATAGTCCCAGCCTCAACTACCTCCTCTGGCAGCTTGTTCCATACACCCACCACCCTCTGTGTGGAAAAGTTACCCCTCAGATTCCTATTAAATCTTTTCCCCTTCACCTTAAACCTATGTCCTCTGGTCAAATTAAACGAAACTAATCTAAATTAAACTAATTAAAACTGAACTCCACAGAGGTCACCTGTACAATAGTTCTATGTTATCCCACTCTCACCTCTCGCACATTAGGGGCAATTTACAGAGGCTTATTAACCTCCAAACCTGCACGTCTTTCAGAGGGAGGAAACCAGAGCACACGGAGGAAACCCACAAGGTCGCGGGGAGAACGTACAATCCTTTGTGAAGACTTTCCGCTGACTAGATAGCACGCAACAAAAGAGCTATTCAATGTACCTCGATACATGTGACAAAAACAAAACTGACCTAAACTAAACTAAAAGTAATTAAACATAACGAAACCAAAATAAAATAATTAAAACTAAACTAAAATAAATTAAAATATATCAAGTTAATGTAAAATAAATTAGACTAAACTGAAAGAAATGAAACTAATCTAAACTAAAAGAAACTAAATTAAACTAAACTTAACTAAATTAAACTAAACTTAACTAAATTAAATTAAACTAAACTAAACTAAACTAATTGAACACCGGGACAGCACCCGTGGTTAGGATGGAACCTGTGTCTCTGGCGCTGTGAGGCAGCAACTCTACCGCTGTGCCACTGTGTGCCGCCTGTGTTACTGCTGGCTGTGTTCCTGCACTGCTGGACCTTTGCCCAAGCGGCTGCCCGATGCCCAGCTCCAGCACGATGCCCGCTCGCCACCTGTCTCACCTTCATTGGGTACTGAGCCAGCAGCAGGGCGAAGCTGGCCATGGTGTTGTAGACACAGGTGGCGTGAGTCTTGTTGCTGCTGCTCGCCGGGTGTGTGGCCCATTGGGTGCCCGTCCAGTAGGCACAGAGCCTCTCGCTGTTGGGAACATCACCCTGCTGGAAGCAGGCACATCAGAGTATTACCACACCCTCACACACACACACTCACACACGCACTCACCCACACACACCTCACTCACACTCACACACACGCTCACCCACACACACTCACCCACACACGCATTCACCCACACACACGCACACACACGCGCACACACTCACCCACACACACACTCACACACATACACTCACACACGCGCGCGCACACACACACTCACACACATACTCTTTTCAAAACTCTTTAGATTCTGGAGTAATTCCTGAGGACTGGAGGGTAGCTCATGTAACCCCACTTTTTTAAAAGGGAGGGAGAGAGAAAACGGGGAATTATAGACCAGTTAGCCTAACATCGGTAGTGGGGAAAATGCTAGAGTCAGTTATTAAAGATGTGATAGCATCACATTTGGAAAGTGGTGAAATCATCGGACAAAGTCAGCATGGATTTATGAAAGGCAAATCATGCCTGACGAATCTTATAGAATGTTTCGAGGATGTAACTAGTAGAGTGGATAAGGGAGAACCAGTCGATGTGTTATATCTGGACTTTCACAAGGTCCCACATAGGAGATTGGGGTACAAACTTAAAGCACACGGTATTGGGGGTTCAGTGTTGAGGTGGATAGAGAATTGGTTGGCGGACAGGAAGCAAAGAGTAGGAATAAACGGGTCCTTTTCGGAATGGCAGGCAGTGACTAGTGGGGTACCGCAAGGCTCAGTGCTGGGACCCCAGTTATTTACAATATATATTAATGATTTGGACGAGGGAATTGAATGCAATATCTCTAAGTTTGCAGATGACACGAAGCTGGGTGGCAGTGTTAGCTGTGAGGAGGATGCTAGGAGGCTGCAGAGTGACTTGGATAGATTAGGCAAGTGGGCAAATGCATGGCAGATGCAATATAATGTGGATAAATGTGAGGTTATCCACTTTGGCGGCAAGAACAGGAAAACAGAGTATTACCTGAATGGTGGCCAATTAGGAAAAGGGGAGACGCAACGTGACCTGGGTGTCATGGTGCACCAGTCATTGAAAGCAAGCGTGTAGGTGCAGCAGGCAGTGAAGAAAGCGAATGGTATGTTAGCATTCATAGCAAGAGGATTTGAGTATAGGAGCAGGGAGGTTCTGCTGCAGTTGTACAGGGCCTTGGTGAGACCGCACCTGGAGTATTGTGTACAGTTTTGGTCTCCTAATCTGAGGAAAGACATTGTAGCCTTAGAGGGAGTACAGAGAAGGTTCACCAGATTGATTCTTGGGATGGCAGGACTTTCATATGAAGAAAGACTGGATAGACTCGGCTTATACTCGCTGGAATTAGAAGACTGAGGGGGGATCTTATTGAAACATATAAAATTCTTAAGAGGTTGGAGAGGCTAGATGCGGGAAGATTGTTCCCGATGTTGGGGAAGTCCAGAACCAGGGGTCACAGCTTAAGGATAAGGGGGAAGTCTTTTAGGTCCGAGATGAGAAAACATTTCTTCACACAGAGAGTGGTGAGTCTGTGGAATTCTCTGCCACAGAAGGTAGTTGAGGCCAGTTCATTCGCTATATTTAAGAGGGAGTTAGATGTGGCCCTTGTGGCTAAAGGGATCAGGGGGTATGGAGAGAAGGCAGGTACAGGATACTGAGCTGGATGATCAGCCATGATCATATTGAATGGCGGTGCAGGCTCAAAGGGCCGAATGGCCTACTCCTGCACCATTTTTCTATGTTTCTACTCACACTGACACACCCACACACATACACGCGCACACTCACACGTGCACTGATGCACACTCACACACGCGCACTGATGCACACTCACACACACATGCACACACACACACGCACTCACCCACACGCACTTACCCACACTCACACACGCGCGCACACACACACACGCGCACTCACACACGCGCGCGCATTCACACGCACGCACACACTCATGCACACACACACTCATGCACACACACACGCACTCAGGCACACACACACCACGCGCACACACTATCCAGCTATAGGGAGAGATTGAGTAGTCTGGGTCTCTATTCCATGGAACGCAGGAGGATCTTACAGGTGTACAAAATCATGAGAGGAATAGATCGGGTGGATGCACAGAGTCTCTTGCCCAGAGTAGGTGAATCGAGGACCAGAGGACATAGGTTCACGGTGAAGGGGGACAGATTTAATAAGAACCTGAGGGGTAACTTTTCCACACAGAGCGTGGTGGGTGTATGGAACAAGCTGCCAGAGGAGGTAGTTGAGGCTGGGGCTATCCCATCGTTTAAGAAACAGTTAGACAGATAAATGGATAGGACAGATTTGGAGGGTTATGGACCAAGCCCAGGCAGGTGGGACTAGTGTAGCTGGGACATGTTGGCCGGTGTGGGCAAGTTGGGCCGAAGGGCCTGTTTCCACAATATCCCGCTTGGTGCGGTGCTGGACTCTCCCACCAGTGGAAACATAGAAGATGTTGGAATCGATTTATTGCACAAGATCCCAAAGCTGGCACCCAACCCAGGCGACGATATTTAATATCAAAAATAATTTATTCAATTATTATTAAAAATAATATTTACAAACCAAAACAGTGGTAACGCCCCCAGCACCATAATACAAAATCACCAGATTATCCAATCACTGAATTTACAAATAACTATATCACCATCCTTGTCCAGGATGCATTCCCCCCTCCCGGGGTGCCCAGCGGTCCCGGAAACCCCCCAGGGTGCCCGTGGACAGCGCGTGGTCCCTCTCTAACCCCACCCGGGCGCGGACGTAACCCCGGAAACGGGGCGGGCAGCCGGCTCGGGCAGAGGCCTCTTCTGCCTGGCGCCGTGACTCGCGGACAGGCCCAGGAGCAGCCCGACCAGGACACCCTCGGCCCCCCCACCCTCTCCCCCACGCACACGGTGGCCAAAGATGGGGGACGGTGGAGGTGAAACACATTTGAGTGCCCGCCCTCAGAAGCTGATCTACAATCACATATTACAATCGATCCACACTCTTAAATCTCTACACCTGAAGCAACATTCCTTACTTTAACGTAGAAACTTAGAAACATCGAAAATAGGTGCAGGTGGAGGCCATTCGGCCCTTCGAGCCAACACTGCCATTCACCTCATCTCCTTTCTAAAGTTCAGTTTAGTTTAGAGATACAGCGCAGAAACAGGCCCTTCGGCCCACCGGGTCCGTACCGCCCAGCGATCCACGCACACTAACACTATCCTACACACTAGGGACAATTTTCACATTTACCAAGCCAATTAACCTGCAAACCTGTACGTCTTTGGAGTGTGGGAGGAAACCGAAGATCTCGGAGAAAACCCACGCAGGTCACGGGGAGAACGTACAAACTCCGTACAGACGGCGCCCGTAGTCGGGATGGAACCCGGGTCTCCGGCGCTGCATTCGCTGTAAGGCGGCAACTCTACCACTGCACCACCGTGACCGCCCGCTCATCCTTTTGTTGTGAGGCTGTGGCCTCTGGTCCTAGACGCCCCCACTGGTGGAAACACAGATGATGGTGGTGGTGGGATGGATTTACTGCACTGGGATGTCAGGGTTCACCACGACTTGCCCCAGCGCTCATGTGCGCGCCCACCTACCTCCTTGGCACTGAAGGTGATGTTGAGGGTTGCGTTCATGCCCTGCGTCTGGCCGCCCACTTTGGTCGCTGTCACCACCTTCGAATCGAACTTGACCCTGACGCCATCTCTGCTTTCCTCCTGCGCCAACATTGGCTCCACAACGCTCTCCAGTTCGCCGTAAGCCAGGAAGATGATGAGAGCGTTCCCTGTCCCACCCCGTGTGTGAGAGGAAGGAACACAGTCTGATCGTGCTCCATATAAAGCACTACCGCCTATAAACTCCTCATCCCCATCCCACCTCATCCCCATCCCACCTCATCCCCATCCCACCTCATCCCCACCCCATCCCACCTCATCCCCATCCCACCTCATCCCCACCCCATCCCACCTCATCCCCACCCCATCCCCATCCCACCTCATCCCCATCCCACCTCATCCCCACCCCATCCCACCTCATCCCCACTCCCAAACCTCTTCCCACCTCATCAAACATCTAACCTCATCCCATCCCTTCCCACCTCATCCCCACCCCATCAACCTCATCTCACATCCCACCCCATCAACCTCATCCCCACCCCATCCCACCTCTTCCCATCCCACCCCATCCCCAAACCTCATCCCACCCCCAAACCTCATCCCACCCCATCCCACCTCATCCCCACCCCAGCAAACCTCTTCCCACCCCATCCCACCCCATCCCCACTCCATCCCACCTCATCCACACTCCATCTAGCCTCATCCCACCTCATCCCCACTCCATCCCACCCCATTCCACCCAGGGGAGCATGGCAGCTCAGGGCAGCCCCACGATAAGAGATAGGAGCAGAATTGGGCCATTTGGCCAATCAAGTCTACTCCACCATTCAATCATGGCTGATCTATCTCTCCCTCCTAACCCAATTCTCCTGCCTTCTCCCCATAACCCCTGACACCCGCACTAATCAAGAATCTGCCTTTTCTGCCTTAGAAATACCCACTGACTTGTGGCCTGCACAGCCGTCTGTGGCAATGAATTCCACAGATTCACCACCCTCTGACTAAAGAAATTCCTCCTTATCTCCTTCCAAAAAGAACAGCCTTTAATTCTGAGGCTGTGCCCTCTGGTCCTAGACTCTCCCACTAGTGGAAACATCCTCTCCACATCCACTCTATCCGGGCCGCTCACTATTCTGTGTGTTTCAATGAGGTCCCCCCTCATCTGACTCCCAACTGTCCAACCCAGGGGAAGGCTGGACGGCTGCCCTCGGCCCCATGGGCGGGGTAAGGGGAGCGGGCAGGTACCGTGATCGTCCTGTCCCAGCAGCGAGAGAGAGCGGGCCACTAAGACGTTGTTGTAGGCGGTCAGGGAGGTGATGGATCTCTCCGTCAATTTGTCCTTCTGTAGCGAAGCCAATTCAACCTCTGTGGGTAAAGGGGACAGGTTACACGTGGTGAGAAGTTGGACAGGTGAGTCAACAGTGAGATGGTGGACAGGTGAGTCAACAGTGAGATGGTGGACAGGTGAGTCAACAGTGAGATGGTGGACAGGTGAGTCAATGATGAGATGTTGGACAGGTGAGTCAATGGACAAATGTTAGACAGGTGAGTCAATGGACAGATGTTGTACAGGTGAGTCAATGGACAAATGTTGTACAGGTAGGTCAATGGACAGATGTTGTACAGGTGAGTGAACAGTGAGATGGTGGACAGGTGAGTCAGCAGTGAGATGGTGGACAGGTGAGTCAACAGTAAAGAAAGTCCCAAAATGCTGGAGTAACCCAACGGGACAGGCAGCATCTCTGGAGAGAAGGAATGGGTGATGTTTCGGGTGGAGACCCTTCTTCAGACTGATGCTGCCTGTCCCGCTGAGTTACTCCAGCATTTGTGTCTGTCTTCAATTTAAACCAGCATCTGCAGTTCTTTCATTCACATTGCGTCAACAGAGAGATTGTGGACAGGTGAGTCAATTAACAGATGTTGGACAGTTGAGTCAATTAACAGATGTTGGACAGTTGAGTCAATTAACAGATGTTGGACAGTTGAGTCAATGGACAGATGTTGTACAGGTGAGTCTGTGGACAGATGTTGTACCGGTGAGTCAATGGACAGATGTTGTACAGGTGAGTCAATGGACAGATGTTGTACAGGTGAGTCAATGGACAGATGTTGTACAGGTGAGTCAATTAACAGATGTTGTTCAGGTGAGTCAATGGACAGATGCCCCACCTACACTAGTCCCACCTGCCTGCGTTTGGCCCATATCCCTCTAAACCTGTCCTATCCATGTACCTGTCTCAATGCTACTTAAACGTTGTGATAGTCCCAGCCTCAACTACCTCTTCCGGCAGCTTGTTCCATACACCCACCACTCTGTGCATAAAAGGTTGCCCCTCAGTGTCCTATTTAATCTTTCCCCCCCCCCTTCACCTTAAACTGGTCCTCTGGTCCTCGATTCCTGGTCCTACTCTGGGCAAGAGACTCTGTGCATCCACCCGATCTGTTCCTCTCATGATTTTCTACACCTCTATAAGATCCCATCGCGCTTCCACAATGTGTAAACTCTTGGATTAAACAGATGACGTACGGGTTTAGTAGGTGAATTGTCTTTGGTAAAAATTGGAGTGTGTAGGATAGTGCCGGTGTGCGGGGAGATCGCTGGTCGGCACGGTCTCGGTGGGCCGAAGAGCCTGTTTATGTGCTGTATCTCTAAACTAACCTACACCAGAGTAGACTGAGCTACATGTACAGCTCTCTCCAATGGTCGAGGATGTTGGTGTGGTGACTGTGTCTCAGGTTCATTAGGTCACAAGTGGTAGGAGCAGAATTAGGCCATTCAGCCCATCAAGTCTACTCCGCTGCAAGGCTGATCTATCTCTCCCTCCCAACCCCATTCTCCCGCCTTCTCCCCGTAACCTCTGACACCCGTACTGATGAAGAAGCATCTCTTTTGATCTCTTACCCTTCCTTATCTCAGTGTTTCCCTCTTCCCCAACGCTCAGTCTGAAGCAAAGATACTAGAGGAGCAAGATAGACCACTCAACCCTAAAAACCGTGGTAGGTCACAGCCAAAGATACTAGAGGAGCAAGATAGACCACTCAAACCTAAAAACCGTAGTAGGTCACAGCCAAAGATACTAGAGGAGCAAGATAGACCACTCAACCCTAAAAAACGTAGTATGTCACGGCCAAAGATACTAGAGGAGCAAGATAGACCACTCGACCCTAAAAACCGTTGTCTGTCACGGCGCCATTTTAGTAGGCAGAAACTTGCAGAAACATTTTAAAAGAAAAATAACAAAAACCTGTGAATTGATAGATGAGATATATTCGGCATTTGAATGGTCTCATCACACATACTGTTCCCCCACAACACTGATTACACTGCGCGAGGCAGAGCGAACGGCGGGTTCTGCTTACTAAAATGGCGGACGTTACACTCCTTTGCGTACTACACCTCAGTATAGGCGATTTCAACGGAGTGGTCCATCTTGTTCCTCTAGTAACTTTGGTCTGAAGAAGGGTCTCAACCCAAAACGTCACCCGTTCCTTCCCTCCAGAGATGCTGCCTGTTCCACTGAGTTACTCCGGCATTTATTGTCTATCTGTGGTGTAAAACTGCATCTGCATTTCCTTCCTCCACAAGAATCTATCTATCTCCACCTTAAAAATACCCACTGACTTGTGGCCTCCACAGCCTTCTGTGGCAATGAATTCCACAGATTCACCACCCTCTGACTAAAGAAATTCCTCTTCATCTCCTTCCTAAAGGATCGGCCTTTTACTGAGGCTGTGCCCTCTGGTCCTAGACTCTCCCACTAGTGGAAACATCCTCTCCACTACTCTATCCAGGCCTTTCAGGATTGTGGAGTGCGGGTAAGAGAACAAAATAGATGATTCATGATTAGTACAGGTGTCAGGGGTTTAGTTTAGTTTAGTTTAGCGCGGAAACAGGCCCTTCGGCCCACCGAGTCCACAGTGATCTCTGCACACTAACACTATCCTACACCCACTAGGGACAATTTACATTTACACCAATCCAATTAACCGACAAACCTGCACGTCTTTGGAGTGTGGGAGGAAACTGAAGATCTCGGAGAAAACCCACGCAGGTCACGGGGAGAACGTACAAACTCCGTACAGACAGCACCCGTAGTCGGGATGGAACCCGGGTCTAACGCAACTCTAACGCTGCGCCACCGTGGCCATGGGGAGAAGGCGGGAGAATGGCGGCATGGTGGTGCAGTGGTAGAGTTGCCGCCTTACAGCGAATGCAGCGCCAGAGACCCGGGTTCGATTCTGACTACGGGCGCCGTCTGTCCGGAGTTTGCACGTTCTCCCCGTGACCTGCGTGGGTTTTGTCCGAGATCTTCGGTTTCCTCCCACACTCCAAAGACGTGCAGGTTTGTAGGTTAATTGGCTTGGTAAATGTAAACATTGTCCCTCGTGGGTGTAGGATAGTGTTAGTGTGCGGGGATCGCTGGTCGGCGCGGACCCGGTGGGCCGTGGGGCCTGTTTCTGCATGTATCTCTAAACTGAAAGAATGGGGTTGGGAGGGAGAGATGTGTGGAGTGTGGGGTGGGTCTTACCGATGGAGAGGGATAAATACTTGCTCTTGTTGTTGTGGAGCAGATTGAGGGCAGCGTCGGCGATGGCCAAGTTCATGGCCTGCAGCAAATGACCAAGTGCTGCCTGTTGCTGACTCTTCTTCATGCTGCCCCATTGCGTCGGGTTGGCCAACACAGACTCCGAGAAATTACTCAGCGTCTTGTGAGAGGAAAGGAGACAAACATAAAACATTTAAAAATCTATCGCACTTTGTCTTTGCAGAATGATTCATGTCACAAGATCAAATATCTTAGAGGAAACAATGGCCAGATTAGATTAGTGTATTGTGTAAGTTATTAATGCAATGACATTCATCAGAATGCTACACCTCATAGATACATAGACGATAGGGGCAGGAGGAGGCCATTCGGCCCTTCGAGCCAGCACCGCCATTCAATGTGATCATGGCTGATCATCCACAATCAGTACCCTGTTCCTGCCTTCTCCCCATAACCCTTGATTCCGTTAGCCCCAAGAGCGAAATCCAACTCTCTCTTGAAAAGTTTTGCCACACTTCACTTTCAAATTGTGCCAAGAGCTGAGAGTCTTGGCGTCACAGAGTCACGTGGCACAGAAAGTGGCCCTTCGGCCCATCTCCATGCTGACCAAGATGACCCACAATCCCACCCCAACCGGAGAGCAGTCCTGAACTCTGGTTCAGTCTGAGGAAGGGTCTCGACCCGGAACGTCACCCATTCCTTCTCTCCTGAGATGCTGCCTGTCCCGCTGAGTTACTCCAGTATTTTGTGTCTTCTGTCTAACTCATTGGTGACCCTCGGACTAAATGTCTAAGACTACAGGGCATGGCTTTAAAGTGAGAGGGGCAAAGTTTAAAGGAGATGTAAAGATGATGGTCGGCATGGACTCAATGGGCCAAAGGGCCTGTTTTAATGCTGCATCTCTAAAACTAAATGAATGAAATGGTGCCTGTCCTAAAATGGCTGCAGGATAGTCTGTGCAAAGTCGGGTTGCCAACTGTCCCGTATTAGCCGGGACATCCCGTATTTTGGGCTAAATTAGTTTGTCCCGTACGGGACCGCTCTTGTCCCGTCTTAGTAGGGTTGCCAACTATCTCACTCCCAAATAAGGGACAAGGCGACATCATCGCACCGCGCCCCACGTGACCTCACCCAGCCAGGGGCCACGTGCTCCCGCTCCACCAACGGTGGCCGCCCGGGCCGGGAGGCGGGTTGCTGCGCAACCTCCATCAGGCGGTGCTGGGACCTACACTGTCCATCGGAAACCAAGAGTGTCGGGACCTAAACTAAGGTGGGCCTACAGTGTCCGGGCCTACAGTGTCAGGGACTACAGTGTCGGTGACTACAGTGTCGGGGCCTACAGTGTCGGGGACTACAGTGTCGGGGCCTACAGCGTCCGGGCCTACAGTGTCGGGGCCTACAGCGTTCGGGCCTACAGCGCCCCCCGGGCCTAATACAGTCGGCCCCGACACCCTAGGTTTCCGACATTTTAGCTGCGGTCGGAGGTGTAGGCCTGGGCGCTGCCTAATGGAGGTTGTCTAGCAACCCGCCCCCTGGCCCGGGCGGCCGCCATTAGTAGTGCGGGAGCACGTGTCCACTGGCTTGGTGAGGTCACGCGGGGCGCAGGGCGGTGACGCCACCTCGTCCCTTATTTGGGAGTGAGATAGTTGGCAACCCCTAGTGCAGAGAGAGCTGACCTCCATTACAATTCCAGTAGCAGAACTATTGCATGCTTTGTCCTCGAAGCTTTGCGTCTTCTTTACAATGTCTTGGAGCGTAGACGTGTCCTCCTTCTGTGATAGAGAAAACAAAACATAAACGATTGTAAGAATTGTACCCTGAGGACGTGATGTCGGCAACTTTACAAATGATAAAGAAGATGGTTGCACGGTGGCGCAGCGGTAGAGTTCCTGCTTCACAGCGCCAGAGACCCGGGTTCCATCCTGACTACGGGTGCTGTCTGTACGGAGTTTGTACGTTCTCACCGTGACCTGCGTGGGTTTTCTCAAAGATCTTCGGTTTCCTCCCACACTTCAAAGACGTGCAGGTTTGTCGGTTAATTGGCTTGATAAATGTAAAAATTATCCCTAGTGGGTGTAGGATAGTGTTAGTGTGCGGGGATCGCTGGTCGGCACGGACCCGGTGGGCCGAAGGGCCTGTTTCTGTATCTCCAAATTAAACTAAACTAAAAATTAGGGAGAGGTCTGAAGTAAATTGACAGCTGGGGAGAGAACAGTGATGTCGTGTGTAGGAAGGAACTGCAGATGCTGGTTTAAACCAAAGGTAGACACAGAGTGCTGGAGTAACTCAGCGGGACAGGCAGCATCTCTGGAGAGAAGGAATGGGTGACGTTTCGGGATCGAGACCCATTCCTTTCCTCCAGAGATGCGGCCTGTCCCGCTGAGTTACTCCAGCTTTGTGTGTCGAACGCTGAAGTTGGTTCACTTGTCCTTCCTGTGAATTTGAAGGAAGTTATGGAGACGGGGGTGGTGTTTTTGAATGAACACTTGTCCGATTCAATGTGGCTGAGAATGAAATGTTGCCTCACTGTAAAGATGTGTAGGAAAACAACTGCAGATGCTGGTACAAATCGAAGGTATCACAAAATGCTGGAGTAACTCAGCGGGTCAGGCAGCATCTTGGAGAGAAGGAATGGGTGACGTTTCGGGTCGAGACCCTTCCTCAGACAGTCTGAAGAAGGGAATCGACCCGTTCCTTCTCTCCATGATGCTGCCTGACCTGCTGAGTTACCCCAGCATTTTGTGATACCCTCACTGTAAAGATGGTGCACGATGTCACCTCACCTTGCGTGGCCTTCCAGCATCAGACCTGTTGCACGCTTTCTCCTTGAAGCTCCTGGTCTGGTTTGCGATGTCTTGGATCACAGACGCATCGATCTGAAGTTTTAAGGCAAACAGTACATGGGCGATTGGAAGAGGTTTAGACCGAGGATTACAAAGAAACATAGAAAATAGGTGCAGGAGGAGGCCGTTTGGCCCTTCGAGCCAGCACCGCCATTCATTGTGATCATGGCTGATCATCCACAATCAGTAACCCGTGCCTGCCTTCTCCCCATATCCCTTGATTCCACTAGTCCCTAGAGCTCTATCTAACTCTCTTTTAAATTCATCCAGTGAATTGGCCTCCACTGCCCTCTGTGGCAGAGAATTCCACAAATTCACAACTCTGGGTGAAAAAGATTTTCTCATCTCAGTGACTGCCTGTCCGTGGGCGCGGGGGGAAGAGCGTGGAAGAGAGTGGAAGTTTTGTTGCCTCCATCACAGTGAGGGTGTGTTTGGAGTCACTGTGATGGATGTTGGTGTTGGGGTCGGGTGTCCTGTGTTCTTTTCTTTTTTGCTGTGTCTTGTGACTGCTGAAATTTTGTCCGGTATTTATACCGAATGACAATAAAGTTCTGTTATACTGTTATGTTATAAATGGCCTCCCCTTTATTCTGAGATTGTGTGGCCCCTGGTTCTGGACTCCACCAACATTGGGAACATAGATCAGCAGCGAGTCCAGAAATTAGTAGGAGGACGTGTCTGAGAGTTGTCGCGTGGCCCGACCTGAAACGTCAGTAAGCAGGGACTCGACCAGAAACACCACCCATTCCTTCTCTCCAGAGATACTGCCTGACCCGCTGAGTTACTCCAGCATTTTGTGTCGAGAGACCGATGATTATCCATTCATCCCCTTTGCTGGCCCTGGCATCAGTTTTGTCCATGCCCGCCTTTATCGGCCAGGTACATTTGGGCGGCGCGGTGGCACGGCAGCAGAGTCATGGAGTCATAGAGTGATACAGTGTGGAAAGAGGCCCTTCGGCCCAACTCTGGTCCTCGATTCCCCTACTCTGGGCAAGAGACTGTGCATCTGCCCGATCTATTCCTATCCCTGGTGTGTGGGATGGAACTAGTGTGCGGGTGAATGCTGGTCGGCACGGGCCCAGTGGGCCGAAGGGCCTGTTTCCACGATATATCTCTAAATTAACTAAACATGAGAAACACTGAGAGTAAATCACCACCTTTCTCCCCGTGACCGCCTGGCACCCATGCTGCAGAAGGTTGCAGTGGTGGGTGTTTGCATCACAGCGCAGGTCAGACGCTACTCGTGAAGATTCAGTGCAGTGACACAGCGGGTAGAGCCGCTACCTCACAGCCCCAGAGATCCAGGTTCGATCCTGACCTTGGGCGCTGGTATCTGTGGAGTTTGCAGGTTAATCGCCCCTCTGTAAGATTACCCTCTAGAGTGCAGGGAGTGGATGGGAAAGTGGGATAGCACAGAACTAGTGTATGAACGGGGCATCGCTGGTCGGCACGGACTCGGTGGGCCGAAGGGCCTGTTTACAGGCTGTATCTCTGAACTAGACTAAATTAAACTAAACTAAAAGAAAGATGAGGGGAGATGCCCAAAGTGGGGCAAGCTCCCGATATTTCAGGCAGAGTCCCAAATACTCAAAGCACAAAGTGCTGGAAGTATTCAGCGGGTCAGGCAGCATCTGTGGAAGGGATGGACAGATGACGTTTCAGGCCGGGACCCTACTTCAGACTGAGAGCAGAGATCCCGGCCCAAAACGTCACCTGCCCATCCCTTCCACAGATGCTGCCTGACCCGCTGAGTTCCTCCAGCACTTTGCTTTTTTTCTCACGATTCCAGCAAATGCAATTTCCTTGGCTGCTGCTCAATTGGACTGAGAATCAGTGAATTGGTCAGTTGGCATTACAAGGGGCATATGTATGTGTTCAAGATGTATTCAAGAGGCAGTTTGATTTAGCTCTTAGGGCTAATGGAATCAATGGATATGGGGAGAAGGCAGGAACGGGGTACTGATTGTGGATGATCAGCCATGATTACAATGAATGGCGGTGCTGGCTCGAAGGGCCGAATGGCCTCCTCCTGCACCTATTTTCCATGTTTCTATATTTCTAAAAAGTTGGAGTAACTCAACGGGTCAGACAGCGTCTCTGGAGGGAAGGAATGGGTGACGAAGGAAAGGCCGAATGGCCTCTACTCCTGCACCTATTTCCTGTGTTTCTATGCGAGATGCAGAAACAATGTTCCCAATGTTGGGGGAGTCCAGAACCAGGGGCCACACAGTCTTAGAATAAAGGGGAGGCCATTTAAAACTGAGGTGAGAAGGAACTTTTTCACCCAGAGAGTTGTGAATTTGTGTAATTCTCTGCCAGAGGGCAGTGGAGGCCAATTCACTGGATGGGTTTAAAAGAGAGTTAGATAGAGCTCTAGGAACTAGCGGAATCAAGGTATATGGGGGAAGGCAGGCATGGGTTACTGATTGTGGATGATCAGCCATGATCACATTGAATGGCGGTGCTGGGTCGAAGGGCCAAATGGCCTCCTCCTGCACCTATTGTCTATGTTTCTATGTATCTATGTGTTTCGGCGGAGTTAGACTTGAGACCGTGGGGCGTGGGCGTTAACGGGAGGGGAAACAAATGTTGAGGCCGACTGCAACAGGATTCCTGGCACAGCCTCCACGCTGAGGGTGGGGGCGGATGCCCGGGGTGTTGGGGCAGAGGGTGGCAGCTGACCTCTCGTGGGCAGCGAGGTGGCGGGGGAATGGTGGCCATGTTCTCACCTGCCATGGAGCATTGGTAGATTGATCCGCAGAGGGGTCAACAGTTCCACAGCTGCCTGTCCTTTTATCTGAAGAACAAAGAAAGCATGTTGGATTTAAACTGGGGACGGGATAATCCCCCAGAGCACAGAGCACAGGGTGGCACAGTGGTGGGGTGGGACAGTGGAACAGTGGTGGGGTGGCACAGTGATGGGGGTAGGGTGGCACAGTGGTGGGGTGGCACAGTGGAACAGTGGCACTGTGGTAGGGTGGGACAGGGGCACTGTGGTAGGGTGGCACAGTGATGGGGGTAGTGGTGGCTCAGTGGGACAGTGGTGGGGGTGGGAAAGTGGAACAGTGGTAGGGGTGGCACAGTGGAACAGTGGTGGGGGTGGCAGAGTGACACATTGGTAGATGTGGGTCAGTTAAACAAGTTGTACAGTGATGGGGGTAGGGTGGCACAGTGATGGGGGTAGTGGTGGTACAGTGATGGGGGTAGTGGTGGCACAGTGATGGGGTAGGGTGGCACAGTGATGGGGGTAGGGTGGCACAGTGATGGGGGTAGGGTGGCACAGTGATGGGGGTAGGGTGGCACAGTGATGGGGGTGGGGTGGCACAGTGATGGGGGTAGTGGTGGCACAGTGGCGTGGTCTTGACCTGAAACGTCACCCATTCCTTCTCTCAGTTAGAGCACATGTGTCAAACTCAAGGCCCGCCGCGTCATTTTATGTGGCCCGCGAGAGCTTAATTATCACTGGTCGAATATCTTTTAAGTTACAGACATTTTTAACTTTCAAACTCTCATTTCTAAACACATTTTCCACGTGCTGCGCGTCTGGCGGCACCACAGGCCTCTCTCTCCTCACTCGCACACACAAGATGGACGCCGTTAGTGGAGCCGCCCGCCCCCCCGCAATCACGGGCTCCCCCCTCACTCTCCCCCCCCCCCCCTCACTCTCCCCGCTCTCCCACACCCGGGGGACATTCCCGAGCAGGAGGGAGATGGTCGGACTGATGGTCCTCATCCTTCCCTTCCGTCCCTTCAACCCACGCCACCCTCGAGTCCCCCCTCCCGCCCGGGCCCAGCACCGTTACCGCACACAGGCCGCAGCGCAGCGGGCAGCTACTTCTTCTCCTCCTCCAGCGGCCGCTTCCACCCATGGCGGCGTCGACGAGGGCCGCTGCCCCCGACGGCCCCGTCGCCACTTCAGCAAGATGGCGGCCGCTCTCCTCACGCTCCGCATCTTATGCGCGCCTCTCTCCCCTCTCTCTCCCCCCCCCCCTCTCCCCCCCCCACTCTCCCCCCCCTCTCCTCTCCCCCCCTCCCTTCCCCCCACTCTCCCCCCCCCTCCCCCCCCACTCTCCCCCCCCCCACTCTCCCCCCACTCTCCCCCCCACTCTCCCCTCCCCCCACTCTCTCCCCCCACCCCCCACTCTCCCCCCCTCCCCCCACCACTCTCCCCCTCCCCCCACTCTTCCCCCCCACCCCCACTCTCTCCCCCCCCCACTCTCACTCTCCCCCACTCCCCCCCCTCCCACTCTCCCCCCCCTCCCCCCACTCTTCCCCCCCCCCCACTCATCCCCCCCCCCCCCCCCCACTCTCCGAGACCGCCGCCGCCCGCCTCGAGTAGTCCGGCGCTCCCTCCTCCTCCCTGCACGCGCGGTAAGTGCCTTTCGCCGCCAACGGCTCCACGGAGGGGAGGGGACGTGGGGGCAGGGTGGGTGGAGGAGAGAGTGGGGGCGAAGGGGGAGGAGAGAGTGGGGGGGGTAGAGAGTGGGGGGGGTAGAGAGTGGGGGGGTAGAGAGTGGGGGGGGGTAGAGAGTGGGGGGGTAGAGAGTGGGAGGGGGGTAGAGAGTGGGGGGGGTAGAGAGTGGGGGGGGTAGAGAGTGGGGGGGGTAGAGAGTGGGGGGGGGGTAGAGAGTGGGGGGGGGGTAGAGAGTGGAGGGGGTAGAGAGTGGAGGGGGTAGAGAGTGGGGGGGGGTAGAGAGTGGGGGGGAGGAGAGAGTGGGGGGAAGGGGGTGGTGGGGAAAGGGGGAGAGTGAGAGTGGGGGGGGTAGAGAGTGGGGGGGGTAGAGAGTGGGGGGGTAGAGAGTGGGGGGGTAGAGAGTGGGGGGGTAGAGAGTGGGGGGGTAGAGAGTGGGGGGGGGGTAGAGAGTGGGGGGGGTAGAGAGTGGGGGGGGGGATAGAGAGTGGGGGGGTAGAGAGTGGGGGGGGGTAGAGAGTGGAGGGGGTAGAGAGTGGGGGGGGTAGAGAGTGGGGGGGGTAGAGAGTGGGGGGGGTAGAGAGTGGGGGGGGTAGAGAGTGGGGGGGTAGAGAGTGGGGGGGGTAGAGAGTGGAGGGGGTAGAGAGTGGGGGGGGGTAGAGAGTGGGGGGGGTAGAGAGTGGGGGGGGTAGAGAGTGGAGGGGGTAGAGAGTGGGGGGGGTAGAGAGTGGGGGGAGGAGAGAGTGGGGGAAGGGGGTGGTGGGGAAAGGGGGAGAGTGAGAGTGGGTGAGGAGAGAGTAGGGGGAGAGTGGGACTGGGGAGGGGGACAGCGGGGGGGTGATTGGGGAAGAGAGGGTGGGGGAAGGGGAACAGTGGGGGTCAGGGAAGAGTGGGGGGGAAGGTGGGGGGGGAAGGTGGGTGGGGAAGGGGAGGGAGTGAGAGTGAAAGTGGGAGGAGGAGGAGAGGGTGGGGGAGGAGGAGAGGGTGGGGGAGGAGGAGAGGGTGGGGGAGGAGGAGAGGGTGGGGGAGGAGGAGAGGGTGGGGAGGAGGGAGGGAGGAGAAGGTGGAGGAGGAGGGAGGAGAGGGTGGGGGAGGAGGGAGGGGGTAAGGGAGGAGTGGAAGGAGAGGGTGTGGGGGAAGGGGGGTAGTGGTGGGGGAAGGGGGGTGGTGGTGGGGGGAAGGGGGGGTGGTGGGGGGGAAGGGGGACAGTGGGGGGAAGGGGGACAGTGGGGGTGGGGAAGAGGGGACTGGGGGTGGGGGGCAGTGAGAATGGGGGTGGGGTGAGTGTGTGGTGGGGGTAGGAGGGGGGTGAGGGTGGGGGGAGGAGAGGAGTGGGGGAGAGAGAGAGGGCTGGGGGAGGAGAGAGTGGTGGAAAGGGGGGGTGGGGGAGAGTGAGAGGGGCCGGGGAGGAGAGAATGAGGGGTGGGGAGAGGAGAGGGTGGGGGGAAAGGGGGGGTGGGGAAAGAGGGGTGGGGGAGAGTGCGGGTGGGAGGGAGAGGGACTGGGGAGGAGGGCAGAGTGCGGGTGGTGAGGAGGAGGGGTGGGGGAAAGGGGACAGCAGGGGTGGTGGTGGGGGAAGGGGATAGTTGGGGTCAGGGAAGAGGGGAGAGTTGGGGGGAGGGGAAGGTTGGGAGGAGCAGAGAGTGGGGGTGGGAGGGACAGTGGGACTGGGGAGGGGGACAGCGGGGGAGGGGGGGGTTGGTGGTGGGGGAAGAGAGAGGGGGTGGGAGGGAAGGGGGACCGTGAGGGTCAGGGAAGAGGGGAGAGTGGGGGGAGGGAGGAAAAGGTGGGGGTGGGGGAAGGGGACTGAGAGTGAAAGGGGGGGAGAGGGAGTGTGGGGGGAAGGGGGTGGTGGTGGGGGGAAGAGAGTGGGGGGAAGGGGGACACTGGGGGTGGGGGGGAAGGGGACGGTGAGAATGGGTGGAGTAGGTGGAGGGTAGGGGTGGGAGGGGGGTGAGGGGAGGAGAGAGTGGGGGAGGCGGGGGTGGAGGAGAGGGGCTGGGGAGAGAGAGTGGGGCTGGGGAGGAGAGAATGTGGGGGGAGGAGAGAATGTGGGGGGGAGAGAGTGGGGGAAAGGGGAAGTGGGGCGGGGAGAGAGTGGGGGAAAGGGCGGGGTGGGGGAGAGCGAGAGTGGGGCTTGGGGAGGAGAGAATGGGGGGGGTGGGGGAGGAGAGAGTGGTGGAAAGGGGGGTGGTGGGGAATGGGGGTGGAGGAGAGTGCTACTGGGGAGGAGAGGGGTGGGGAGGAGGGAAGAGTGGGGGGGGAGGAGGAGGGGGTGGTGGTGGGGGGATGAGAGAGTGGGGGTGGGGGAGAAGGGGGACAGTGGGGGTCAGGGAAGATGGGGTAGGGAGGAGAGGGATAAGGGAGATTGAGTAAGGGGTTGAGGGTGCTACACCAATACAGGAGAGGCTTTGGGTCCAGGGCTCCTCAGTCACACCCTCTCCCCTTCCCTGTACCACCTTTAATTGCGCTCCCCTGGAGGAGCACGGCAGCACAGTGAAGGAGGAAGAAGATGGCCGCTGGCAGGACGGTGTCAGAGGCTCCCTCTCCCCTTCTCAGTGAAAAGCTTTTGCTGCGTGCTAACCAGTCAGCGGAAAGACAATACTTGATTACATGTAGGGGTGGCACAGTGATGGGGGTAGGGTGGCACAGTGATGGGGGTAGGGTGGCACAGTGATGGGGGTAGGGTGGCACAGTGATGGGGTAGTGGTCGCACAGTGGCGTGGTCTCGACCCGAAACGTCACCCATTCCTTCTCTCCCGAGATGCTGCCTGACCCGCTGAGTTACTCCAGCATTTTGTGTCTACATTCGATTTAAACCAGCATCTGCAGTTTATTTTCTGATACCATTTGTCCCTAGTGTGTGTGTGTAGGATAGTGTTAATGTGCAGGGATCGCTGGTCGGCGCAGACCCGGTGGGACTAGAGGGCCCGTTTCCACACTGTATCTCGACACCCTGTTGTGAAGAATGGTTGAGGGCAAAGATACTAGAGGAGCAAGATAGACCACTCGGCCCTAAAAACCGTAGTACATCACGGCGCCATTTTAGTAGGCAGAAACTTGCAGAAACATTTTAAAAGAAAAATAACAAAAACCTGTGAATTGATAGATGAGATATATTCTGCATTTGAATGGTCTCATCAAACACACTGTTTACACTGATTACACTGCGGGCTTTGCTTACTAAAATGGCGGACGTTACGCTCCTTTGCGTACTACACTTCAGTATAGGCGATTTTGACGCAGTGGTCCATCTTGCTCCTCTAGTATCTTTGGTTGAGGGGGGTGGGGGAGCACGGTAGAGGCTGGAGAACCTGCGGCATACTCACCAGGAGGGGGGACGGCAATGAGGGTTATTTCTGCTTGTAAATTGTCCTGGGGGCTGGATAACATGGTATGGCAACAGTACATGCCCTCGTCCGCCTTCTCCAGGGCCTTTATGGTCAGGGACACGTTGCCCATCTGTAAATCTCCACGCAGATCATACTTGGAGCCTAACGCAGGTGGGATCGTGCTCGTCCCATTGAATCGAAAAAGCTCCTTGCCACAGCCATTCCAGGAGCACCTCCCTCGACCCCAGCACGTGGTGTTCACCCACTGACTCGTGTACGTGCAGGGGAGAGTGACTGAAGACCCCAGGACTCCCCTGATCTGTGACGTCTCTGTAAAGCAGAAGGGACAGAGATTCCGTTCAGTTCAGTTAGAGTCATACAGGGATACAGTGTGGAAACAGGCTGTGATGTTTGGTGGACCGTGTGGGGTGGGAGGACCTGTTGCTCCTCCCGTGCAGCAGGTGGCGCTGCACAGGACAAAGGGAGATGTTTTGTACATGGTTATCTCTGTCTGTACACAGTGTGCGAGTGTGGAGCCAGATCGTGTGGTTGCAGCCATTTTAGTTGTCTTGCTGCCAGCATTGAGTTAATGTAATAGAGACCTCTGTTGTACCTTGAATACTCTCAGACATAATAATAATAATAATAATAATGCATTACATTTATATAGCGCTTTTCAAACACTCAAAGACGCTTTACAGGGATTTCTAGAACATAGAGAAGTGAATAAATAGATAAATAAGTAAACGAACAGAGAAAGGAGACAGAAGGTGAGGTGACCTTCAGTGGTTGAAGGTAGTGCTGAAGAGGTGAGACTTCAGTGATGTTTTGAATGTGGTGAGTGAGGAGGAGTCTCTGACGGTTTGGGGTAGTGAGTTCCATAGGGTGGGAGCAGCGATGGAGAAAGATCAAGATCAAGACATAGAACAAGTTCATGAAACAGGCCCTTCGGCCCAACTTGCCAACAATGTCCCAGCTACACGAGTCCCACCTGCCCGCTTTTGGCCCATATCCCTCCAAACCTGTCCTACCCATATACCTGTCTGTTTCTTAAACGATGGGATAGTCCCAGCCTCAACTACCTCCTCAGGCAGCTTGTTCCATACACCCACCACCATTTGTGTGAAAAGGTTATCCCTCAGATTCCTATTAAATCTTTTCCCCTTCACCTTGAACCTATATCCTCTGGTCCTCGATTCCCCTACTCTGGGTAAAAGTCTGTGCATCTACCCAATCTATTCCTCTCATGATTTTGTACACCTCTGTAAGATCTCCCCTCATCCTCCTGCGCTCCATGGAATAGAGACCCAGCCTACTCAACCTCTCCCTGTAGCTCAAACCCTCTGGTCCAGTTGTGTTCAGTTCTGTTCAGTTCTCTTCATTTCAGTTCAGTTTAGTTTAGTTTTGTTTAGTTGAGTTTAGTTCAATTCAATTCAGTTCAGTTTAATTTAGAGATACAGTGCGGAAACAGGCCTTTCAGCCCACCGAAGAATGGTTGAGGGCAAAGATACTAGAGGAGCAAGATAGACCACACAACCCTAAAAACCGTCGTCTGTCATGGCCAAAGATACTAGAGGAGCAAGATAGACCACTCAACCCTAAAAACTGTAGTATGTCACGGCGCCATTTTAGTAGGCAGAAACTTGCAGAAACATTTAAAAAGAAAAATAACAAAAATCTGTGGATTGATAGATGAGATATATTCTGCATTTTAATGGCCTCATCACACATACTTGTTCCCCCACAACACTGATTACACTGCGAGAGGCAGAGCGAACGTCAGGTTCTGCTTACTAAAATGGCGGACGTTACTCTCCTTTGCGTACTACACTTCAGTATAGGCGATTTCGACAGAGTGATTCATCGTGCTCCTCCAGTATCTTTGGTTGAGGGGGGTGGGGGAGCACGGTAGAGGCTGGAGAACCTGCGTCATACTCACCAGGAGGGGGGACGGCAATGAGGGTTAGTTCTGTTTGTAAATCGTCCTGGCGGCTGGATAACATGGTATGGCAACAGTACACACCCTCGTCCGCCTTCTCCAGGGCCTTTATGGTCAGGGACACGTTGCCCATCTGTAAATCTCCACGCAGATCATACTTGGAGCTTAACGTAGGTGGGATCGTGTTCTTCCTATTGAATTGAAAAAGCTCGTTGCCACAGCCAGCCCTGGAGCAGTTCCCTCGACCCCAGCACGTGGTGCGCACCCACTGACTCGTGTACGTGCAGGGGAGAGTGACTGAAGACCCCAGGACTCCCCTGACCTGTGACGCCTCTGTAAAGCAGAAGGGACAGAGATTCTGTTTAGTTCAGTTAGAGTCATGCAGGGATACAGTGTGGAAACAGGCTGTGATGTTTGGTGGACCGTGTGGGGTGGGAGGACCCGTTGCTCCTCCCGTGCAGCAGGTGGCGCTGCACAGGACAAAGGGAGATGTTTTGTACATGGTTATCTCTGTCTGTACACAGTGGGCGAGTGTGAAGCCAGACCGTGTGGTTGCAGCCATTTTAGTTGCCTTGCTGCCAGCATTGAGCTAATGTAATAAAGACCTCTGTTGCACCTTGAAGACTCTCAGACATAGAACAAGAACACGAAACAGGCCCTTCGGCCCAACTTGCTAATAATGTCCCAGCTACACGAGTCCCACCTGCCCGCTTTTGGCCCATATCCCTCCAAACCTGTCCTACCCATATACCTGTCTGTTTCTTAAACGATGGGATAGTCCCAGCCTTAACTACCTCCACTGGCAGCTTGTTCCATACACCCACCACCCTTTGTGTGAAAAGGTTACCCCTCAGATTCCCATTAAATCTTTTCCCCTTCCCCTTAAACCTATGTCCTCTGATTCTCGATTCCCCTACTCTGGGCAAGAGACTCTGTGCTTCTACCCGATCTATTCCTCTCATGTTTTTGTACACCTCTGTAAGATCGCCCCCTCATCCTCCTGTGCTCCATGGAATAGAGACCCAACCTGCTCAACCTCTCCCTGCAGCTCAGGCCCTCTAGTCCAGTTCTGTTTAGTTTAGTTTAGTTAAGTTCAGTTTAGAGATACATCGCGGAAACAGGCCCTTCAGCCCACCGAGTCTGCACCGACCAGCATTCCCCCTACACTAACACTACCCTACACACACTAGGGACAATTTACATTTATACCAAACCTATTAACCTACAAAGCTGCACGACTTTGGAGTGTGGGAGGAAACCGGAGCGCCTGGAGAAAACCCACGCAGGTGACGGGGAGAACGTACAAACTCCATACGGTTTGTTCAGTTTAGTTCAGTTCAGTTTAGTTTATTGTCACGTGTACCGAGGTACAGTGAAAAGCTTTTGTTGCGTGCTAACCAGATAGTGGAAAGTTAATACATGATTACAATCGAGCCGTCCACAGTGTACAGATATTACAGTCAGAGCCAACAATAACAACAGATCAGCCTTGGATAGGGCGGCACGGTGGCACAGTGGTAGAGTTGCTGCCCCACAACGCCAGAGACCCGGTTTCGATTCCTTTCATTTCAAAGAAAAACGCTTCATTTCAAAAAGCATTGATTTCATTTTTGTCAAAAAAGTAAGTTTTCATAGCATTATTTCACTTTTAAAAAACCGATTTAAAGAAAAAGACACTTTGCTTTTTAAACATCAAATTAATTTCATTTTTCCTCATTTAGATTTGTTTCATTTTAAACAACTCTACTCACCCTCTCTATTCCCCTAATCCCCCCTTTTTCCAACCCCCATTCACCCAATTCATCCCCCCCGAACTCCATTTAAAACTCCCCCAAACCTCCACTGCATTGGTCTAACACCCTCCCCTTACTCAGCCACTCCACCCCCCTACTCACGCACACCATTCCCACCTCCCCCCCACTTCACTCACGCACTCCCCCAAACCTCTCCTGCATTAAGTGAAATTGTGTGTGTGGGATTTTTTTCAGAGCCCCACTCATGCACTCCATTCCCCTTCAATCCGCCTTAAAGCTCCCCCAAACCTGTGCTGCATTAATTTAAATTGGTTTCAGGTTTTTTTAAGAGCCCCACTCCTTCCCCACTCCCATTCCACTCCTTCCCCACTCCCATTCCACTCCCATCCCCACTCCTCCCCCACTCCCATTCTACTCCCATTCCACTCCTTCCCCACTCCATCCCCACTCCCATTCCACTCCATCCCCACTCCCATCCCCACTCCTCCCCCACTCCCATTCCACTCCTTCCCCACTCCCATCCCCACTCCCATCCCCACTCCCATTCCACTCCTTCCCCACTCCATCCCCACTCCCATTCCACTCCTTCCCCACTCCCATTCCACTCCTCCCCCACTCCCATTCCACTCCTTCCCCACTCCCATTCCACTCCTCCCCCACTCCCATCCCCACTCCTCCCCCACTCCCATTCTACTCCCATTCCACTCCTTCCCCACTCCCATCCCCACTCCCATCCCCACTCCCATTCCACTCCTTCCCCACTCCCATCCCCACTCCCATTCCACTCCATCCCCACTCCCATTCCACTCCTTCCCCACTCCCATTCCACTCCTTCCCCACTCCCATCCCCACTCCCATTCCACTCCTTCCCCACTCCCATCCCCACTCCCATTCCACTCCTTCCCCACTCCCATCCCCACTCCCATTCCACTCCTTCCCCACTCCCATCCCCACTCCCATTCCACTCCTTCCCCACTCCCATCCCCACTCCCATTCCACTCCTCCCCCACTCCCATTCCACTCCTCCCCCACTCCCATTCCACTCCTCCCCCACTCCCATTCCACTCCTCCCCCACTCCCATCACCACTCCTCCCCCACTCCCATTCCACTCCTCCCCCACTCCCATTCCACTCCTCCCCCACTCCCATTCCACTCCTCCCCCACTCCCATTCCACTCCTCCCCCACTCCCATCACCACTCCTCCCCCACTCCCATTCCACTCCTCCCCCACTCCCATTCCACTCCTCCCCCACTCCCATTCCACTCCTCCCCCACTCCCATCCCCACTCCCATTCCATTCCTTCCCCACTCCCATTCCACTCCATCCCCCACTCCCATTCCACCCCTTCCCCACTCCCATCCCCCCGCCCTCAACCCCACTTATCCCTCCCACGTGTGAGGAGGAGCGCCGCCGCCGCCGCCGCCCCGCCCTGTATTTGTACCCCAGGGCTTGTTCCCGCTCAACGCTCGCGCTCCCGCTGAGCTGTCCGGTTGCCGCTGAGACGAGCAGCTTTGGCTGCTGCACAATACAAGATAAGCTTCATTTCCATAAATATTGTATTTAAAGGAAATCGCTTTGTTTAGACATAAAGTGCATTTCATTTTACCTCATTTACGTTGGTTTCTTGTTAGTTTATACTTCGGGGGAGGCTTTCTTCAGTTGGGGAGGTTTTTGCCGTTTTGTGCTCTAAAGAACGATTTGTCTTTTTAACGTGACTTACGTTTCATTTTTCCTCATTTCCGATTGTTTTATTTCTATTTCATATTTCAGGGAGGGTGTTTATTAGTGAGGGAAGTTTGCCTTGTTCTGCTCAGCTCCCACTTCACACTCGACGCCCCATTGGTCGGTCGGTGTACCACGTGAGGACGCCCCATTGGTCGGTCGGTGTACCACGTGAGGACGCCCCATTGGTCGGTCGGTGTACCACGTGAGGACGCCCCATTGGTCGGTCGGTGTACCACGTGAGGGACCAAAATAAAACGCTGCCTTCATTTACATTCATATAACATATAACATAACATATAACAACTACAGCATGGAAACAGGCCTGTCCGGCCCTACCAGTCCACGCCGACCATTCTCCCTGACCTAGTCTCATCTACCTGCACTCAGACCATAACCCTCCAATCCCCTCCTATCCATATACCTATCCAATTTACTCTTAAATAATAAAATCGAGCCAGCCTCCACCACTTCCACCGGAAGCCCATTCCATACAGCCACCACCCTCTGAGTAAAGAAGTTCCCCCTCATGTTACCCCTAAACCTTTGTCCCTCAATTCTGAAGCTATGTCCCCTTGTTGGAATCTTCCCCACTCTCAAAGGGAAAAGCCTACCCACGTCAACTCTGTCCGTCCCTCTCATAATTTAAAAAACCTCTATCAAGTCCCCCCTCAACCTTCTACGCTCCAAAGAATAAAGACCCAACCTGTTCAACCTCTCTCTGTAGCCTAAGTGCTGAAACCCAGGCAACATTCTGGTAAATCTCTTCTGTACCCTCTCCATTTTGTCGACATCCTTCCTATAATTTGGCGACCAGAACTGCACACCATACTCCAGATTCGGCCTCACCAATGCCCTGTACAATTTCAACATTACATCCCAACTTCTATACTCGATGCTCTGATTTATAAAGGCAAGCATACCAAACGCCTTCTTCACCACCCTATCCACATGAGATTCCACCTTCAGGGAACAATGCACAGTTATTCCCAGATCCCTCTGTTCCACTGCATTCCTCAATTCCCTACCATTTACCCTGTACGTCAAATAAAAACACTTCATTTCAAAAAGCATTGATTTCAGTTTCGTCAAAAAAAAGGACGTTTTCACAGCATTATTTCACTTTTTTTTTTAAAAAACGATTTAAAGAAAAAAAAACGCTTATGTTTTTTAAACATAAAATTAATTTCATAAAATTCAACTCACCAGACTGAAGAGTGTGTTGAATCCAAATGATCAAATAGAAAAGAGCTGGAAATAGAAATTGATAAGTTTAGATCCTACCTGGGATGGCAGGACTTTCATATGAAGAAAGACTGGATAGACTCGGCTTGTACTCGCTGGAATTTAGAAGATTGAGGGGGGATCTTATAGAAACTTACAAAATTCTTAAGGGGTTGGACAGGCTAGATGCAGGAAGATTGTTCCCGATGTTGGGGAAGTCCAGAACAAGGGGTCACAGTTTAAGGATAAGGGGGAAGTCTTTTAGGACCGAGATGAGAACGTTTTTTTTTCACACAGAGAGTGGTGAATCTGTGGAATTCTCTGCCACAGAAGGTAGTTGAGGCCAGTTCATTGGCTATATTTAAGAGGGAGTTAGATGTGGCCCTTGTGGCTAAAGGGATCAGGGGGTATGGAGAGAAGGCAGGTACAGGTTACTGAGTTGGATGATCAGCCATGATCACATTGAATGGCGGTGCAGGCTCGAAGGGCCGAATGGCCTACTCCTGCACCTATTTTCTATGTTTCTACCTGAACAGCTCACAAACGATAGATTTAAAGTATTTCTAGATTAAATTTAACAATAGAAGATACTCAAGGGCGGCACGGTGGCGCAGCGGTCGAGTTGCTGCCTCACAGCGCCAGAGAACCGGGTTCCATCCCGACTACGGGTGCCGTCTGTACGGAGTTTGTACATTCTCCCCGTGACCTGCGTGGGTTTTCTCCAAGATCTTCGGTTTCCTCCCACACTCCAAAGATGTGCAGGTTTGTAGGTTATAAGTGTAAAATTGTCCCTAGTGTGTGTGGGGTAGTATGAATGTGCGTGGATCGCTGGTCAGTCTGGACTCGATGGGCCGAAGGGCCTTTTTCCGTGCTCTATCTTTAAACTAAACTAATAGCCGAAGCAACACAATCTTGGCCAAAGATTCAGTAACTGTAGACTTTCGAGATACTGCACAGAAACAGGCCCTTCGGCCCACCGCGTCTGTACCGACCAGCGATCTAGCACTATCCTGCACACACTCGGGACAATTTAACAGTTTTTACCAAAGCCAATTAACCTACAAACCCGCACGTCTTTGGAGTGTGGGAGAAAACCGGAGCCTCCGAGGAAAACCCACGCAGGTCACGGGGAGAACGTACAAACTCCGTACAGACAGCACCCGTAGTCAGGATTGAACCTGGGTCTCTGGTGCTGTGAGGCATCAACTCTACCGCTGCACCACCATGCCACCCGTAGTTGGTGATAAATAAGATAGAGGTAGATACAGCACTGAAACAGGCCCTTCGGTACACTGAGTCCATGCTGACCCAAAGGAACGTCCTTTAATTCTGAGGCTGTGACCTCTGGTCCTAGACTCTCCCACTAGTGGAAACATCCTCTCCACACCCACTCTATCCAGGTCGCTCACTATTCGGCAAGTTTCAATGAGGTGCCCCCTCATCCTTCTAAACTCCAGCGTTCCTTCAAAACTAAGTTCCTCCTTCCTGCGTTGAACTGTATTAAAGAGGGTTAACTGTATTTTCTCACCGAGGTTATTTGGCAATCGTCCCAAGTTTACACCTCACCAAACTGTTGCAAAGTCTTCAAAGATTGTATCAAAGGATTTCCGCACAGCATTGTTGCAAGATTATCGCGTGAACAAGACACTGAGATGCAACACTACGCTTATCCATCACATCTTGTCTTTGCAGAATGATTCATGTCACAAGAGAAAATATTTTGGAGGTAACAATGCTCAAATTAGATAAATGTATTGTTTAAGTTATTGCAATGAAATCCATCAGAATGCAACCACACTTCAGAGAAACATAGAAAATAGGTGCAGGAGGAGGCCATTCGGCCCTTTGAGCCAGCACCGCCATTCAATGTCATCATGGGTGATCATCCTAAACCAATACCCCTTTCCTGCTTTCTCCCCACATCCCTTGATTCCGTTAGACCTAAGAGCTAAATCTAACTCTCTCTTGAAAACATCCAGTGAATTGGCCTCCACTGCCTTCTGTGGCAGAGAATTCCACAGATTCACAACTCTTTGGGTGAAAACGTTTCTCCTCATTTCAGTCCTAAATGGCCTACCCCTTATTCTTAAACTGGTTCTGGACTCCCCCAACATGGGGAACATTTTTCCTGCATCTAGCCCATCCAATCCTTAATAATTGTATATGTTTCTATAAGATCCCCCCTCATCCTTCTAAATTCCAATGAATACAAGCCCAGTTATCTACCTCATTGGTGACTTTGGGCTATCTTTGATCGGACTTTGCTGACTTTACCTTGCACTAAGCGGTGGGGGTGGGATGAAGGTGGGGGTGGGGTTGGGTTCCACCCACCGGAATTTAGAAGGATGAGAGGGGATCTTATTGAAACATATAAGATTATTAAGGGATTGGACACGCTAGAGGCAGGAAACATGTTCCCAATGTTGGGGGAGTCCAGAACCAGGGGCCACAGTTTAAGAATAAGGGGGAGGCCATTTAGAACGGAGATGAGGAAAACTTTTTCACCCAGAGAGTTGTAAATCTGGAATTCTCTGCCTCAGAAGGCAGTGGAGGCCAATTCAATGGATGTTTTCAAGAGAGAGTTAGATGGAACTCTATGGGGCTAGTGGAATCAAGGGATGTGGGGAGACAGCAGGAAAGGGGTACTGATTCTGGATGATCAGCCATAATCATACTGAATGTCGGTGCTGGTTCGAATGGCCTCCTCCTGCACCTATTGTCTGTGTATCTATGCATCACCCGTGGGTGGGGATAATGGGCTTGGGGAAACGTGGAGGAGCAGTTTGTCCGGGATTGTTGTCTGGGATGAGGCAGTGATATGTGGATGAGGGAGGTGTGGGTGGGGAAGCAGCTGACTTACCGTGAAGCATGAGTCCACTCCCCCTCCGCATCCTCCCCAGCCGATCACCGCGGGCCTGCTGAAGGTTGAGAAGAGTTTCAGTGCCTCCCATCCCAGGGCGAAGCCCAGCGCCCACGAGGCAAAGGTCACGGGTGGGACACGGCAAAGGTCACGGGTGGGACACGGCAAAGGTCACGGGTGGGACACAGCAAAGGTCACGGGTGGGACACGGCAAAGGTCACGGGTGGGACACGGCAAAGGTCACGGGTGGGACACGGGAAAGGTCACGGGTGGGACACGGCCTTCAATGTGTCCTGGCTACACGGTGGCGCAGCAGGTAGAGTCACCGCCTCACAGCGCCAGAGACCCGGGTTCCATCCCGTCCTCAGGTGCTGTCTGTGCGGAGTTTGTACGTTCTCCCTGTGACCGCGTGGGTTTTCTCCAGGGGCTCAGGTTCCCTCCCACATCCCAAAGACGTGCAGGTTTGTAGGTTAACGAGCCCTCTGTAAATTGCCCCCTGGTGTGTAGGGAGTGGATGAGAAAGTGGGAATATATGGAACTAGTGTGAACGGGTGATCGCTGGTCGGCGCGGACTCGGTGGGCCGAAGGGCCTGTTTCTGTGCTGTATCTCTAAACTAAACTAAACTATCTTTCTCTCTCAACCCCATTCTTCCCGTAACCCCCGACACCCGCACTAATCAACAACCTATCTATCTCCGCTTTAAAAATACCCACTGTCTTGCCCTCCACAGCCGCCTGTGGCAAAGAATTCCACAGATTCACCACCCTCTGACTAAAGAAATCCCTCCTCATCTTCTTTGTAAAGGTACGTCCTTTTATTCTGAGGCTGTGCCCTCTGGTCCTAGACTCTCCCACTAGTGGAAACATCCTCTCCACATCCACTGTATCCTGGCCTTTCACTGTTCGGTAGGTTTCAAGAGGTCCACCCTCGTCCTTCTAAACTCTTGACAGGCGCTATGTAAATGCAAGTTCAGTAACAGCGAATCTCTATCAGAATAGTTAGTGGTGCTTTGACCCAAACCTTGCAGTGTAAACTGACAGGCACAAGGGGTGTAATGCTGAGGCTCTATAAGGCGCTGGTCAGGCGGCATTTGGAATATCGCGAGCAATTGTGGGCCCCATATCTGAGGAAGGATGTGTTGGCTTTGGAGAGGGTCCAGAGGTGGTGTTTGAGAACGATTCCAGGAATGAGTGGGTTAACCTATGATGAACGTTTGTCGGCACTGGGCCTGTACTCGCTGGAGTTTAGAAGGATGAAGGAAGACCTCATTGAAATGTACCGAATAGTGAAAGGCCTGGATAGAGTGGATGTGGAGAGGATGTTTCCACTAGTGGGAGAGTCTAGGACTAGAGGTCGTAGCCTCTGAATTTCCTTTAGGAAGGAGATGAGGAGGAATTTTGTTAGTTAGAGGGTGGTGAATCTGTGGAATTCTTTGCCATTGAAGGCTGTGGAGGCCAAGTCAGTGGATATTTTAAAGGCAGAGATAGATAAGTTCTTGATTAGTACGGGTGTCAGGGGTTATGGGAGAGAGATAGATCAGCCATGATTGAATTGTGGATAGCACAGAAACACGCCCTTCAGCCCACCAAGTCCATGCCGACCAGCTATACTAACCCTGCACACAAACACCATCCTAGACAGGAGGGACAATTTACAGATACCACGCCATTTTAACCTACAAACCTGTACATTTTGGGTGTGGACTGAAGGTGTAGATACAATTATGACATTCAAAAGACATTTGGACAGATACATGGATAAACACAAAGAAACATATTCTGATCCTATTTTAATAGACTTAAGGGCCTGTCCCACTTCGGTGATTTTAAGGCGACTGCTGGTGACTAGGCTGTCGCCGACAGTTCGCCGGGGTGTCGCGGGCGTGATCGTGAGGAGTCTTCCAAGAATCGTTGTGGATCTCAGCGCGTCGCTGAGAAATTTTCCAGATAGAAATTTCTCTGCGACAGCTGGCTTGTCGCCAGGTATCGTTGCTTATTGCGGGCGCTGTCGAATGCTGTCCCCAGGTTTGCTAGGTTCTCTTAGATGCATTTAGAAGCACGTAATATTAAATTAAGCAAAGTCATTTGAAGATACCATAAAATACTTGTGTTTAACCAATTTATTTACCGTCAGGACATTTGACAGGTAGATTGGAGGCGACAGTTTGACGGTCAGGTAAGCGTGGGAATTTCCCCGATGTTTATGGCCATCAGCGATTACTCTTAAAGTGGGCTCCCAACCCAGATATGCAATCCAGAAACCAGATATGCATCTCCCGTACATTTTCAAAGAATGCCCACACTCCACACAAAAATCCACTTAACCACGTTTAAAATTAAATTTCTTAATACTGCTATTAGTAAACTGGAAGTCAATCCAGTTTATGCCTTATTACCGTGAAGCTTGGTTTCCAAGTAACCCGGGCAAGATGTTATATTTTAAAACTCTCAAGTAATTACAGACTTGTCAGTGATTTCAGCGAAAATTAGGACGCCGGAGAAGCATTGATAAGCGTGGGAATTTCACGATGTTTCCGAAGATGGTGTAATCTCGACCTGACTCGGCATTTTCGTGGTCATTATCGTCGGGTAAAAGAAAAGTTCGGCGGTCTGCTACGACTTTTAAGTCAGTGGATATTTTAAAGGCAGAGATAGATAAGTTCTTGATTAGTACGGTTAAAAAATCGCCTAAGTGGGAAAGGCCCTTTAAACTGACCTGTGAGTTACTCCAGCATTTTGTGTCTATATCTAAACCAAACTAACTCCCAGTGCACTGTATCTTCCAGTGCTATTTTTTCTGCAAAACTGTATTGTGTTACTGCATTCAGCCATTATGTGGGAAATTAGAATGGCCCTGGTTGGCAAGAAACAGTTAACAAAGCAGGTTTTCTGGATGTAGAAACAAGGAACTGAAAATGCTGGTTAAAACCAAAGATAGAAAGATAGATTGTGTTACTGCATTCAGCCATTATGTGGGAAATTAGAATGGCCCAGGTTGACAAGAAACAGTTAACAAAGCAGGTTTTCTGGATGTAGAAACAAGGAACTGAAACAAGGAACTGAAAATGCTGGTTAAAACCAAAGATAGACACAAAGCGCTGGAGTAACTCAGCGGGTCAGGCAGCATCTGTGGAGAACGTGGATAGGTGACGTTCCAGGTCGGGACCCTTCTTCAGACTGATGTTCTGATCCTAGTCATTTACTTGCCAGTCTCACCCCATCAGTGATATTCCTTACATTCCTCCCCATCCCTCTGCCCGGTTTATTGGTGAATAACTTGCTTTCCCCCTCTCCCCATTTCTGAAGCTGACCCTGAAAACTGAAGTGTGTGGGGAGGAACTGCAGACGCGTGTTTACGCCGAAGATAAGCACAAAATGCTGGAGTAACTCAGCGGGACAGGCAGCGTCTCTGGAGTAAAGTTATAGGTAACTTTTCATGGTCGAGACCCTTCTTCAGACTCTGAACATGATCTCTGTTTCTCTCTTCATGGAGTCTGCCTGACCTCCTGTGTTTCCACCATGTTCTAGAGTCATCGTCACAGAGTGATACAGTGTGGAAACAGGCCCTTCGGCCCAACTTGCCCACACTGGCCAACATGTCCCATCCACTAGTCCCACCTGCCTGCGTTTAGTTCATATCCCTCTAAACCACAGGTGTCAAACACAAGGCCCGCGGGCCGAATGCGTCCCGCCACGTCATTTTATGTGGCCTGCGAGAGCTTAATTGTCATTGGTCGTATATCTTTTAAGTTACAGACATTTTTAACTTTCAAACTTTCATTTCTAAACACATTTTTCCAAGTGCTGTGCGTCTGACGTCACCAGCACGGCACGGCCTCTCCTCACTCGCACAAACAAGATGGACGCCGTTAGCGCAGCCGCCCGCCCGCAATCACCGCCTCCCCTCCTCACTCTCCCACACCCGGGGGACACTGTCTCCCGAGCAGGAGGGAGATGTTCGGACTGATGGTCCTCATCCTTCCCTTCCGTCCCTTCAACCCACGCACGGCGTCCTCGAGTCCCCCCTTCCACCGATGGCGGCGTCGACGATGGCCGCTGCCACCGACGGCCCGTCGCGACTTCAGACTGCGCGCCTCCAGCAGTGCCTCTCCCCCCCGCTTCTCTCCCCTCCCGACGCTCCCAGACCGGCCCGCCCGACTCGAGTAGTCGCACCTCCTCTGCCCGACTACAGTAGTCCGGGACTCCCTCCTCCATGCACGCTCGGTAAGTGCCTTTCGCCGCCAAAGGCTCCACAGAGGGGAGGGGAGTGGACGTGGGGCCGAGTGGGGGGAGGGAAGGGTGGGGGTAGGAGGGGGGGGGAGGGAGGAGAGAATGGGATTGTGGGGGGGTGGGAGGAGAGAATGGGATTGTGGGGGGGTGGGGGGAGGAGAGAGTGGGGGAAAGGGGGGGAGAGTGAGAGTGGGTGAGGAGAGAGTAGGGGGAGAGTGGGACGGGGGGGGGGCAGCGGGGGTGGTTGGGGGAAGAGAGAGTGGGGGTGCGGGAAGGGGAACAGTGGGGGTCAAGGAAGAGTGGGGGGGAAGCAAAGGGGGAGAAGGTGGGTGGGGAAGGGGACAGTGAGAGTGAAAGGGGGAGGAGGGAGTGGGGGAGGAGGGAGAGGGTGAGGGAGGAGGGGGAGGAGAGGGAGTGTGGGGGGAGGGGGGTGGTGGTGGGGGGAAGAGAGTGGGGGGTAGGGGGACGGTGAGAATGCAGGTGGGGCAAGTGGGTGGAGGGGAGGGTAGGGGTGGGAGGGGGTGAGGAGAGAGTGGGGGAGGCGGGGGTGGGTGAGGAGGGGTGGAGGAGAGAGTGGCTGGGGAGAGAGAGGGGCTGGGGAGGAGAGAATGGGGGGGTGGGGAGGGGAGAATGGGGGGTGGGGGGAGGAGAGAGTGGTGGAATGGGGGGTGGAGGAGAGTGCGGGTGGGAGGGAGTGGGGCTGGGGAGGAGGGTGGGGTGGGGAGGAGGGGTGGGGGGAAGGGGACAGCAGGGGTGGGGGGGGAGGAGGGGGTGTCGGTGGGGGATGAGAGAGTGGGGGTTGGGGAGAAAGGGGACAGTGGGGGTCAGGGAAGATGGGAGAGTGGGGGGTAGGGAGAGGAGGGCTAAGGAGGATTGAGTAGGGGGTTGAGGCTGCTACACCAATACAGCAGAGGCTATGGGTCCAAGGCTCCTCGGTCACACCCTCTCCCCTTCCCTGTACCGCCTTTAATTGCGCTCCCCCTCCCCAGGAGGAGCACGGCACCACAGTGAAGGAGAAAGAAGATGGCCGCTGGCAGGACGGTGTCAGAGGCTCCCTTTCCCCTCCTCCCCCCCTCCTCCTCCCCCCCATTGAGATTCTTTTTTTTTTTTTTAAGAGACAATTTATTTTAAAGAAAAAACGCGATTTCCCCAGGTCACAATGGAAACCCTACGAGGAACGGGCCCAATTTGTCAATGTGCTTACATATATTTTTACATTTATGTTAATGCATGTACAATATTTGTTCATTTCAATAAATAATAATCAAATGCAGACAGTTATTTAACAATATGTTAAGGATTAGTTACATTTATACAGTCTTATAGTTACAACCGGCCCTTTGAGGGCAACCATAATGCTGATGTGGCCCGGGGTGAAAATGAGTTTGACACCCCGCTCTAAACCCATCCTGTCCACGTACTTGTCTAAATGTTTCTTAAACATTGCGATAGTCCCAGCCTCAACTACCTCCTCTGGCAGCTTGTTCCATACACCCACCACCCTTTGTGTGAAAAGGTTACCCCTCAGATTCCTATTTTTTTTTTTCCCCTTCACCTTAAACCTATGTCCTCTGGTCCTCGATTCCCCTACTCTGGGCAAGAGACTCTGTGCATCTACCCGATCTATTCCTCTCATGATTTTGTACACCTCTGTAAGATCACCCCTCATCTTCCTGCGCTCCAAGGAATAGAGACCCAGCCTACTCAACCTCTCCCTGTAGCTCACACCCTCTAGTCCTGGCAACATCCTCGTCAATCTTCACTGTTCCCTTTCCAGCTTGACAACACATTTCCTGTAACACGGTGCCCAAAACTCAACACAGTATAGTCTGAAGAAGGGTCTCGACCGGAAACGTCGCCCATTCCTTCTCTCCTGAGATGCTGCCTGACCCGCTGAGTTACTCCAGCTTTTTGTGACACCTTTGATTTGTACCAGAATCTGCAGTTATTTTCCTACCGCACTCTAAATGTGGCCTCACCAACGTCTTGTACAACTGCAACATGACCTCCCATCTTCCATGCTCAAAGCCCTGATGGATGAAGGCCAATGAGCCAAAAGCCTTTTTGACCACCCTGCCTACTTGTGATGCCACCTTCAATGAACTATGTGCCTGTAGTACTACTGTCAATCAGTCTGAAGAAGGGTCTCGACCCGAAACGTCACCCGTTCCTTCTCTCCAGAGATGCTGCCTGTCCCGCTGAGTTACTCCAGCATTTTGTGTCTGCCTGAATGACTACTTCCCCCTGCTCCACAATCCCTCCCCAGAGCCCCACCATTCACTGTGCCGGCTCAGCCCATGTTAATGCTCATGGTTTATGCTGGAATTTAGTTTTTAACTGGGGTCAGATCAAGAACCTCAGTATCGCCGGTCGACCAGAACATCGCCGGTCATTTGTTGAGCACGTTACCTCAGTCATAACAACTTGAAGCTTTGTGGATGGTACGCGCTCCCACGAAAGAGACGATGGGCGCTTCCAGAAGCTTCCGACGACTGCGTCTTGTCACTGCTTCTGCGGCGGGGTGGGAGTGCGGCTTCTAGAAGCTTCTAGAATGACGGAGAGGCGGCACCGAGCGTGAAGGCGAGATATCTCACGGGCCAGACTGCTCGGCGGCGAAATGGTTGGAGATTCGCTCAGATCTTGCAAGGAAAGCAGAAGTGGGCGAAAGTGTGAATCTCACGAATGTGTAGAGAGGAAAGGAAATGGTGAAGTTCTCTGAACACCACTGCAACACGCAGGAGGTGACATGCAGGATGTTTAACTGGAAAGCAGAAACCTTGTGCTTCAGGTCTCAATAGACAACAGACAATAGGTGCAGGAGGAGGCCATTCGGCCCTTCGAGCCAGCACCGCCATTCAATGTGATCATGGCTGATCATCCACAATCAGTACCCCGTTCCTGCCTTCTCCCCATACCCTCTGACTCCGCTATCCTTAAGAGCTCTATCTAGCTCTCTCTTGAATGCATTCAGAGAATTGGCCTCCACTGCCTTCTGAGGCAGAGAATTCCGCAGATTCACAACTCTCTGACTGAAAAAGTTTTTCCTCATCTCCGTTCTAAATGGCCTACCCCTTATTCTTAAACTGTGGCCCCTTGTTCTGGACTCCCCCAACATTGGGAACATGTTTCCTGCCTCTAACGTGTCCAACCCATTAATAATCTTATACGTTCTATAAGATCTCCTCTCATCCTTCTAAATTCCAGTGTATACAAGCCTAGTTGCTCCAGTCTTTCAACATATGACAGTCCCGCCATTCCGGGAATTAACCTAGTAAACCTACGCTGCACGCCCTCAATAGCCAGAATATCCTTCCTCAAATTTGGAGATCAAAACTGCACACAGTACTCCAGGTGCGGTCTCACTAGGGCCCTGTACAACTGTACTCATGCAAGCGTCAGGAGCCACCTCTACACCTTCACAACTGGAGTGGGTCAGAGGTAGTTTAGTTTATCTTCATTTAGAGATACAGCGTGGAAACAGGCCTTTCGACCCACCGAGTCCATGTTGACCAGCCAGTACATTAGTTTACTTTTGTTTAGTTACGTTTAGTGTTACAGCACGGAAACAGGCCTTTCGGCCCACCGAGTCCATGCTGACCAGCCAGTACACTAATTTAGTTTAGTTTCGTTTAGTGTTACAGCACGGAAACAGTCCCTTCGGCCCACCGAGTCCATGCTGACCAGCCAGTACACTAGTTTAGTTTCGTTTAGTGTTACAGCACGGAAACAGGCCCTTCGGCCCACCGAGTCCATGCTGACCAGCCAGTACACTAGTTTAGTTTCGTTTAGTGTTACAGCACGGAAACAGTCCCTTCGGCCCACCGAGTCCATGCTGACCAGCAATCGCCCCATACACTAGTTTAGTTTAACAGACGATAGACAATAGGTGCAGGAGGAGGCCATTCGGCCCTTCGAGCCAGCATCGCCATTCAATGTGATCATGCCTGATCATCCACAAACAGTACCCCATTCCTCCTTCTCCCCATATCCCCTGACTCCGCTATCCTTAAGAGCTCTATCTAGCTCTCTCTTGAAAGCATCCAGAGAATTGGCCTCCACTGCCTTCTGAGGCAGAGAATTCCACAGATTCACAACTCTCTGACTGAAAAAAGTTTTTCCTCATCTCCGTTCTAAATGGCCTACCCCTTATTCTTAAACTGTGGCCCCTGGTTCTGGACTCCCCCAACATCGGGAACATGTTTCCTGCCTCTAACGTGTCCTACCCCTTCATAATCTTATATGTTTCGATAAGATCCCCTTTCATCCTTCTAAATTCCTCATCTCCATTCTAAACGGTCTACCCCTTATTAGTTTAGTTTAGTTTAGTTTAGTTTAGAGATACAGTGCGGAAACAGGCCCTTTGTTCCACTGAGTCCGTGTCGACCATCAACCACCTCGAACACTAGTTCTATCCTAGACGCTGGGGTAATTTACAGAAGTCAATTAACCTTCAACCCTGAACGTCTTTAGAATATGGGAGGAAACTGCAGCACATGGAGAAAACCCACGCAGGTCACGGGAGAACGTACAAACTCCGTACAGACAGCACCCGTGGTCGGGATGGAACCCGGGTCTCCGGCGCTGTGAGGCAGCAACTCTACCGCTGAGCCGAGACAATTATCTCCAATCCCGAGGGAACATGAAATAGTTGGGATGAGAGCAACTTAGAGCAAGGGATAGAGTCACAGAGTGCCGGAGTAACTCAGCGGGACAGGCAGCATCTGCGGAGAGAAGGAACGGGTGACGTTTCAGGTCTTCAGACTGACCAGCGATCCCCGCACACTAACACTATCCTACACACGCTAGGGACAATTTACATTTATACCGAGCCAATTAACCTGCAAACCTGTATGCTTCTGGAGTGTGGGAGGAAACCGCAAAAAGTTAGAGAAAACCCATGCAGGTCACGGGGAGAACGGACAAACTCCGTACAGACAGTACCTGTAGTCGGGATGGAACCCGGGTCTCCTGCGCTGCATTCACTGTAAGGCAGCAACTCTACCGCTGCGCCACCGTGCCGTGTTGAGTAGGAACCATCTCAATTGGCTTGGGATGGTCAGAATTACTGTGGCAGCAGCTATAAGACTGTAAGGCATTCAGCAGAATTCAGCCATTCGGCCCATCTAATCTACTCCCCCATTCAGTCATGACTGATCTATTTTTCCCTCCTAACCCCATTTATCTGCCTTTTCTCCATGACCCTTGGCGCCCGTACTAATCAAGAATCTCTCCTTAAAAGTTACCATCACCTTACGGACTGTTGGCACAGCGGCAGAGTTGCTGCCTCACAGCGCCACAAAACAGGGTTCGATCCTGACCTCTAGTGTGCAGTTTGCATGATCTCCATATTAAATCTTTCCCCCTTCACCTTAAATCTATGCCCCCCTGGGTCTTGGTTCCCCTATTCTGGGTAAAAGACTGTTCATTTACCCCAGCTGCTCCACCAGTGATCTTATACACCTCTATAAGATCACCTCTCATCCTCCTGCACTCCAGGGAATAAAGTCCTAGCCTACTTAACCTCTCCCGATAGCTCAGGCCCTCGAGTCCTGACAACATCCTCGCCCACCAACAACAACTTTTCTGCATCCTTTTCAGCTTAACAACATCCTTCTTATAACAGGGTGAACAAAACTGAGCATTTCAGATTTATAAGAAAATAACTGCAGATGCTGGTACAAATCGAAGGCATTTATTCACAAAATGCTGGAGTAACTCACCAGGTCAGGCAGCATCTCAGGAGAGAAGGAATGGGCGACGTTTCGGGTCGAGACCCTTCTTCAGACTGATGTCAGGGGGGGCGGGACAAAGGAAGGATATAGGTGGAGACAGGAAGATAGAGGGAGATCTGGGAAGGGGGAGGGGAAGAGAGGGACAGAGGAACTATCTAAAGTTGAAGTCAATGTTCATACCGCTGGGCTGCAAGCTGCTCAAGCGAAATTCTTCCTCCAATTTCCAGTGGGCCTCACTATGGCACTGGAGGAGGTCCATGACAGAAAGGTCAGACTGGGAGTGGGAGGGGGAGTTGAAGTGCTGAGCCACCGGGAGATCAGGTTGGTTAAGGCGGACTGAGCGAAGGTGTTGAGTGAAACGATCGCCGAGCTTGCGTTTGGTTTCGCCGATGTAAATAAGTTGACATCTGGAGCAGCGGATGCAATAGATGAGGTTGGAGGAGGTGCAGGTGAACCTCTGTCTCACCTGGAAAGACTGTTTGGGTCCTTAGATGGAGTTGAGGGGGGAGGTAAAGGGACAGGTGTTGCATCTCCTGCGGTTGCAGGGGAAAGTGCCCGGGGATGGGGTGGTTTGGGTAGGAAGGGACGAGTGGACCAGGGAGTTATGGAGGGAACGGTCTCTGCGGAACGCAGAAAGGGGAGGGGATGGGAAGATATGGCCAGTGGTGGGGTCCCGTTGCAGGTAACAGAAATGTTAGCGGATGATTTGTTGGATACGCTGGCTGGTGGGGTGGAAGGTGAGAACGAGGGGGATTATTGTCACGTGTACCGAGGTACAGTGAAAAGCCTTTGTGTGTTATCTAGTCAGTGGAAAGACTATACATGATTGCAATTGAGCCATTTACAGTGTACAGATACATGATGAGGGAATAACGTGTAGTGCAAGGTAAAGCCAGCAAAGTCCGATCAAGGATGGTCCGAGGATCACCAATGAGGTAGATGGTAGTTCAGCACTGCTCTCTGGTTGTGGTAGGATGGTTCAGTTGCCTGATAACAGCTAGGTGCTGTCTGTGCGGAGTTTGTACGTTCCCCCCGTGACCTGCGTGGGTTTTCTCCATGTGCTGCAGTTTCCTCCCACATTCTAAAGACGTTCAGGGTTGAAGGTTAATTGACTTCTGTGAATTACCCCAGCGTTTAGCGTAGAACTAGTGTACGAGGTGGTTGCTGGTCGACACGGACTCAGTGGGCCGAAGGGCCTGTTTCCACACTGTACCTCTGAACTAAACTAAACTAATAAGGGGTAGGCCGTTTAGAATGGAGATGAGGAATTTAGAAGGATGAGAGGGGATCTTATTGAAACATATAAGATCATGAAGGGATTGGACACGTTAGAGGCAGGAAACATGTTCCCAATGTTGGGGGAGTCCAGAACCAGGGGCCACAGTTTAAGTATAAGGGGTAGGCCATTTAGAACGGAGATGAGGAAAAACATTTTTCAGTCAGAGAGTTGTGAATCCTCTGCCTCAGAAGGCAGTGGAGGCCAATTCTCTGAATGTATTCAAGAGAGAGCTAGATAGAGCTCTTAAGGATAGCGGAGTCAGGGGGTATGGGGAGAAGGCAGGAACGGGGTACTGATTGTGGATGATCAGCCATGATCACATTGAATGGTGGTGCTGGCTCGAAGGGCCGAATGGCCTCCTCCTGCACCTATTGTCTATTGTCTGTGAGACCTGAAGCACAAAGTTTCTGCTTTCCAGTTAAACATCCTGCATGTCACCTCCTGCGTGTTGCAGTGGTGTTCAGAGAACTTCACCATTTCCTTTCCTCTCTACACATTCGTGAGATTCACACTTTTGCCCACTTCTGCTTTCCTCGCAAGATCTGAGCGAATCTCCAACCCATTAATAATCTTATACATTTCGATAAGATCTCCTCTCATCCTTCTAAATTCCAGTGTATACAAGCCTAGTCGCTCCAGTCTTTCAACATATGACAGTCCCGCCATTCCGGGAATGAACCTAGTAAACCTATGCTGCACGCCCTCAATAGCAAGAATATCCTTCCTCAAAGTGGAAGTGGACCAGGGAGTTGCGGAGGGAATGGTCTCTGCGGAACGCAGAAAGGGGAGGGGATGGGAAGATATGGCCAGTGGTGGGGTCCCGTTGCAGGTAACGGAAATGTTAGCGGGTGATTTGTTGGATACGCTGGCTGGTGGGGTGGAAGGTGAGAACGAGGGGGATTATTGTCACGTGTACCGAGGTACAGTGAAAAGCCTTTGTGTGTTATCTAGTCAGTGGAAAGACTATACATGATTGCAATTGAGCCATTTACAGTGTACAGATACATGATGAGGGAATAACGTGTAGTGCAAGGTAAAGCCAGCAAAGTCCGATCAAGGATAGTCCGAGTGTCACCAATGAGGTAGGTGGTAGTTCAGCACTGCTCTCTGGTTGTGGTAGGATGGTTCAGTTGCCTGCTAACAGCTGGGAAGAAACTGTCCCTGAATCTGGAGGTGTGCGTTTTCACACTTCTGTACCTCTTGCTTGATGGGAGAGGGGAGAAGAGGGAGTGGCCGGGGTGAGACTGGTCCTCGATGATGCTGCTGGCCTTGCCGAGGCAGCGTGAGGTGTAGATGGAGTCAGTGGAAGGGGGGTTGGTTTGTGCGATGGTCTGGGCTGCGTCCACAACTATGTGTGATTGCATGTGATCTTGGATGGAGCTGTTCCCAAACCAAGCTGTGACGCACACCGATAAAATGTTTTCTCATCGGACAAAGTCAGATGTTTATCATCGGACAAAGTCAGCATGGATTTATGAAAGGCAAATCATGTCTGACGAATCTTATAGAATTTTTCGAGGATGTAACTAGTAGAGTGGATAAGGGAGAACCAGTCGATGTGTTATATCTGGACTTTCAGAAGGCCTTCGACAAGGTCCCACATAGGAGATTGGTGTACAAACGTAAAGCACAAGGTATTGAGGGTTCAGTGTTGAGGTGGATAGAAAATTGGTTGGCGGACAGGAAGCAAAGAGTAGGAATAAACGGGTCCTTTTCGGAATGGCAGGCAGTGACTAGTGGGGTACCGCAAAGCTCAGTGCTGGGACCCCAGTTATTTACAGTGTATATTAATGATTTGGACGAGGGAATTGAATGCAACATCTCTAAGTTTGTGGATGACACGAAGCTGGGTGGCAGTGTTAGCTGCGAGGAGGATACTAGGAGGCTGCAGAGTGACTTGGATAGGTTAGGCGAGTGGGCAAATGCATGGCAGATGCAATATAATGTGGATAAACGTGAGGTTATCCACTTTGGCGGCAAGAACAGGAAAACAGAGTATTACCTGAATGGTGACCGATTGGGAGAAGGGGAGATGCAACGTGACCTAGGTGTCATGGTGCACCAGTCATTGAAAGCAAGCGTGCAGGTGCAGCAGGCAGTGAAGAAAGCGAATGGTATGTTGGCATTCATAGGAAGAAGATTTGAGTTTAGGAGCTGGGAGGTTCTGCTGCAGTTGTACAGGGCCTTGGTGAGACCGCACCTGGAGTATTGTGTGCAGTTTTGGTCTCCTAACCTGAGGAAAGACATTCTTCCCTTAGAGGGAGTACAGAGAAGGTTCACCAGATTGATCCCTGGGATGGCGGGACTTTCATATGAGGAAAGACTGGATAGACTGGGCTTGTACTCGCTGGAATTTAGAATTTAGAAGACTGAGGGGGGATCTTATAGAAACATATAAAATTCTTAAGGGGTTGGAGAGGCTAGATGCGGGAAGATTGTTCCCGATGTTGGGGGAGTCCAGAACCAGGGGTCACAGCTTAAGGATAAGGGGGAAGTCTTTTAGGACCGAGATGAGAAAACATTTCTTCACACAGAGAGTGGTGAGTCTGTGGAATTCTCTGCCACAGAAGGTAGTTGAGGCCAGTTCATTGGCTATATTTAAGAGGGAGTTAGATGTGGCCCTTTTTGCTAAAGGGATCAGGGGGTATGGAGAGAAGGCAGGTACAGGCTACTGAGCTGGATGATCAGCCATGATCATATTGAATGGCGGTGCAGTCTCGAAGGGCCGAATGGCCTACTCCTGCACCTATTTTCTATGTTTCTATGTTTCAGGCGCATCTGTAGTAGTTGGTGAGAGTTGTAGGGGACAGAGGCGCCTGAGGAAGTAGAGGCGTTGGTGTGGGCAGATTGTGGGCAACTGTGGGTTTGTGAGTGTGGCCTCAGCATCTCCAACTGATCAGAGGCGGGAGAGTGTTGTGAGCTTAGTGTGGGTTCCATTGTTACTGGAAGCCTGGTGTACGTGCCCACTGGTTTCACACTCGGCCCAGCCACAAAGTCTCATAAGCAGATCTCTCTGTGAACCAATCTTGGTGTAATATATAATGATATGATATATCATATGTATGTATACATACAAATATATGTATATATATTTATAAAGTGCTGGAGTAACTCAGCGGGTCAGGCAGCATCTCATGAGAGAAGGAATGGGTGACGTTTCGGGTCGAGACCCTCCTGACCGTGCAGCCCTCCACTCACTCTGCAACAACCCTGACTAAGGACCCCCCCTCCCGGTTAGCCAACTACCCTCACTAGAACTTTTCATCTCCAACTGCCGACGTGACATTAACTGCCTCAAATTCTCCACCCCCCTGACTAACTCTAACCTCTCCCCTCCTGAACGTGCAGCCCTCCACTCACTCTGCAACAACCCTGACTAACCTCAAGGTATGTATGTATATATATATATCTGTGTGTGTGTGTGTGTGTGTGTGTGTGTGTACATATATATGATATATCATATTATTGTGTATAATATATTTGATATATGTAATGAAATGACAGAATCCAGGGATATGGGCCATTGGTATATAATATTAATTTTATTTTTATTAATGTTATTGTTGACACAGAATGCTGGATTAACTCAGCGGGAATAATAACAAAGAAGAAGTATTATTATTAATGTTAATATTATTATTATTATTATTATTGATACAGAATGCTGAAGTAACTCAGTGGGAAAGGCAACATCTCTGGTAACATTTCAGGTCGGTACCCATCTTCGAAACTTCCCCCATCTTTTTTCTCCAGAGATGCTGCCTCGTCCTGCTGTGTTACTCCAGCACTTTGTGTTTATCTTCGGTGTCAACCAGCATCTGCAGTTCCTTCCTGCACCATCATTGAAAGATCTGCAGATGCATGAAATCTGAAAATATAAAGACTGGATATTTTGCAAACACTCAGCGGGTCAGGTCACAGAAATCTCCCAGCGCCAGTGACCAGGGTTCGACCCTGACCTCGGGTGCTGTCTGTGGCGTTTCCCCGTTCCCTCTTCGACCGCGTTGGTTTTCTCCAGGAGCTCCGGTTTCCTCCCATGTCCCAAACGACGTGCGGGTTTGTCGGTCAATTGACCCTCTGTGAATTGCTCCCTAGTGTGTAGGGAGTGGGTGGGAACGTGGGACAAAACTTGGAACTAATGTGGAAGATAGATTATAAAGTGCTGGAGTAACTCAGCGGGTCAGCCAGCATCTGTGGAGAAAAAAGATGGGTGTCGTTTCGATTTAGATTTTTTAGACTTAGAGATACAGCACGGAAACAGGCCCTTCGGCCCACCGAGTCCGCGCCGCCCAGCGATCCCCGCACATTAACACTATCCTACACACACTAGGGACAATTTTTACATTTGCCCAGCCAATTAACCTACAAACCTATACGACTTTGGAGTGTGGGAGGAAACCGAAGATCTCGGAGAAAACCCACGCACGTCACGGGGAGAACGTACAAACTCCGTACAGACAGCGCCCGTAGTCAGGATCGAACCTGAGTCTCCGGCGCTGCATTCGCTGTAAGGTGGCAACTCTACCGCTGCACCACCGTGGCCGGGTTGGTGTCTGAAGAAGGGTCCCGACCCGAAATGTCACCGATCCTTTTTCACCAGATGCTGCCTGACCCGCTGAGTTATTCCATCACTTTATACCTATGTACGATATAAACCAGCATCCAGTTCCTTTCTACGTATAGAACTGATGTCAATGGGTGATGGATGGTCGGCGTGGACTCGGTGGGCCGAAGGGCCTGTTTCCATGCTGTATCACTAAACTAAATCTCTTGAGACAAGAGCTAAACTTTCCAGCATCATTCCGTGATAACTATGATGAACGCCATTGCCTGACCCACTGAACACTGGCAATTCAATCTTTACATGTCCCCAGAACGACAGTGGGGTTAACGAGCTACGGAGAATTAAACGCTTGACAAAGTTTGATAGAGCTCTAAGGGCTAGCGGAATCAAGGGACATGGGGAGAAGGCAGGCACGGGTTACTGATTGTGGATGATCAGCCATGATCACAATGAATGGCGGTGCTGGCTCGAAGGGCCGAATAGCCTCCTCCTGCATCTATTTTCTATGTTTCTAAAGGAGAGGATTCCAGCAAAGAGAAAGGTGGCAGTGAATGAACACAAAGGGAAATGGGTTTTGGTCCAACACGTCACCCATTCCTTCTCTCCAGAGATGCTGCCTGTCCTGCTGAGTTACTCCAGCTTTTTGGGTCTATCTTTGATGATTCAGATTGTTTCTTCTTCCCCAACCCATGGACCAAAAGTTGTGCTCTCTTCATGAAGACACTGTGAGGAAATACGCTGAAAATAACTAGGAAACCACCTTCCAAAACCTTCCTTTGGTGGAGTTACTGTCTCACAGCGCCAGAGACCCGGGTTCCATCCTGACCACGGGTGCTACAGAGATTGTACGTTCTCCCCATGACCCGCGTGGGTTTTCTTCGGGTGCTCCGGTTTCCTCCCACACTCCAAAGACGTGCAGGTTTATAGGTTGTGTAGGAACGAAAACTGCAGATGCTGGTTTAAATCGAAGGTAGACACAAAATGCTGGAGTAACTCAGCAGGTTTGTAGGTTAGTTGGCTTGGTATAAGTGTAAATTGTCCCTAGTGTGTTTAGGATATTGTTAGTATTAACCAGGGATCGCTGGTCGGTGCGGACTCGGTGGGCCGAATGGCCTGTTTTCGCGCTGTATCTCTAAACTAAACTAAACTTGGAGTCCTACAGCATAGAAACATGCCCGTCAGCCAAACTTGCCTATGGTGGCAATGATGCCCCATCTACACTTACCCGCGTTTGGTCCATATCCCTGCACCACCCGTGGATTGGACTTCTTACTGCTCACAGAATCCTGGCTTAACCCTGGTGAGCTTGCTCCACTCGTGGAACTCTGTCCTGATGACTGTAACTTCTTCACCTCGCCTAGGCTCTCCGGACGCGGTGGGGGCTTAGCCACTGTGTTTAAGAAACATTTCAACTGCCGCCTCCTGAACGCTGATCATTTCTCCAGTTTCGAGGTGCAACTAATTAAAGTAGGCCTAGCCTATCCCCTCTTAATTGTTCTTGTGTATCGCCCACCAAAAATGCATAAGGACTTCATCACCCAATTTGCTGATCTGATTTCTAGCATTTTGCCCAAATTTGACCGGATCATGATTCTTGGTGACTTTAATATTCATGTTTGCTGTCCCACTAAGCCTCTTGTGAGTGAATTTATGCACCTGGTTGAGTCCTTCAATCTGACTCTTCACACCACGGGACCCACTCACAAGTTAGGCCATACTCTCGACCTAGTGCTATCGTCCGGATTCCCAATCAACAACATTGAAACTACTGAAGCCTGTCTATCGGACCACAGCGCTATCATTTTTGACGCATCTCTGCCTTTATCTCCCGCAAAATCTCATCTCCCTGTTCGCTACTCCCGCGACATAAATTCATTGACTGCCAGTAAATTCTCCGAGGCTCTCACAGCTGCCCCCAACATCTGCACTATTGAGGCCTCTCCCCCCCATCTCAGCACTGAGGATCTCGCCTCTTTATTTAATATCACTTGCTCTTCCATCCTGGATTCTATCGCTCCCCTTAAAATGAAAAAGCCTAAGCCTAAAGGTCGGCCTTGGCTCAATGACTCCACCAAAGCCCTAAGAAGGGAATGCAGAAAATCAGAAAGGATGTGGAAATGTGACAAGCTTCAAATTTCCTTCGAAATTCTGAGAAACAATCTTCTCAAATACCAGGAAGCAGTAAAGTCTGCTAGAGCACAATACTTCTCCGAACTTATTTCCAAAAACTCTCATAACTCCAAGGTCCTATTTAGCACAATTACATCTGTCATATGTCCCGCCTCCAGTACCAGCTTAGTTGGGTCCCCTGCTAAGGGCGAAGAATTCGCTAAATTTTTCACCAACAAAGTTGAGAACATTAGAATGAACATTTCACCTCCCACCCGTGACCTAGCTGTCTCACTAGTCTGTTCATCTAAATTGGACTGTTTCCAACCCGTCACTCTATCCTCCCTTGCAAAGCTTGTCTCCGCTTTGAAACCTGCAACCTGCCCCCTTGATCCTGCCCCCACTGCCCTTCTGAAGGATGTCATTGCAATAGCCGGTCCCAGCATCCTCTCTATTATCAACAGTTCTCTGGCCACTGGCACTGTTCCAACCTGTTTCAAGCACGCGGTGGTCCAGCCCCTACTGAAAAAACCTAACCTAGACCCCACCTTGCCTAGCAACTACAGACCCATTTCCAAACTGCCATTCCTGTCAAAAGTCCTTGAAAAGGCAATTCTAAACCAATTAGTGCCCTACCTGCACCAAAACACCATCCTGGAAAGTTTCCAGTCAGGTTTCAGAGCCCACCACAGCACAGAGTCTGCCTTGTTGAAGGTACACAACGACCTGCTTCTCGCCATCGACACCGGCGACTGTGCAATCCTGCTCCTTCTCGACCTCAGCGCAGCGTTCGATACAGTGGACCACACCATCCTTATTGACCGTCTCTGGTACGCGGTTGGCATTGATGGCACTGCCCTGAGCTGGTTCGCTTCGTACCTCAAAGATAGGAGTTTCGCCATCAACATAGGCAGTTATTCCTCTGCTCCAGCTAGCCTCTCCTGCGGAGTTCCACAAGGCTCCATCCTAGGCCCCATTCTCTTCTCTCTATACATGCTCCCCCTTGGCCAAATCATTCAAAGGCAAGGCATTTCTTTCCACTGCTATGCCGATGACACTCAGCTTTACCTCCCCCTGAAACCCAACAACCAGTCAAATTTAAACAGCCTCTTACACTACCTTGAGGACATAAAATGTTGGATGGCACAGAACTTCCTCCAATTAAATGAGAGCAAGTCTGAGGTCATCCTATTCGGCCCCCCCCCCCCCCCCCCCCCCGACTCCATCAAATCGATAACAGGCAGTCTTGGAAGCCTATCCTGCCTAGTCAAACCGCATGTCAAAAACCTCGGCATGATATTTGACTCTGCATTAAAATTTGATAAGCAAGTCAACGCTGTGGTAAAAGCCAGCTTCTTCCAACTTCGAACCATAGCTAAAATCAAACCTTTCCTCCAATTCGACGACACAGAAAAAATCATTCACGCTTTCATTTCCTCCCGCCTGCAACTGGTCCAAAACGCCGCAGCGAGACTCCTGACGGGTACCCGTGAAAGGGACCACATCACTCCGATTCTGGCCTCTCTCCACTGGCTCCCTGTACGGTACAGAATCAACTTCAAGCTCCTCCTATTCACGTATAAAGCCCTAAATGGACATTACCCCCCCTACATCAAAAATCTTCTAACCCACCTCTCTAACTCCAGGTCCCTCAGGTGGGCCGACTTGGGGCTACTGACTATCCCGCGGTCTAGGCTTAAGCTCAGGGGTGACCGCGCTTTTGCTGTTGCAGCTCCTAGACTGTGGAACAGCATCCCTCTCCCCATCAGAACTGCCCCCTCCATCGACTCCTTTAAGTCCAGCCTCAAAACCTATTTCTACTCCCTAGCGTTTGAGGCTCATTGAGGAGGCGCTGTGAACTGTTTGCGTGCTACTGTATGTTTCATTTTTTTTCCTTAGTACCTAATCAGATGTACAGCACTTTGGTCAACGTGTGTTGTTTTTAAATGTGCTATACAAATAAAATTGACTTGACTTGGCTATTTTCTGTTTCTATCCGTACTATAATATTCAGGTGAGGCCCAGGTATCCTCTTAATGCTGGCTCAGATTGGGGCAGCACTCAAAAAATATCTTAATTTAGCAGTGGTGAGTTTGTCAAACAGGTTGGTTTTCTGGGAGTTAGCAATCAGTGCTGGGCAGTACTCTGAGAGGGACCTAAATGCTTCATTGAATGAATTGTGGTGGTGGCTCGAAGGGCCAAATGGCCTCCTCCTGCACCTATTTTCTCTGTTTCTATGTTTCTATATACAAAATGCTGGTGTAACTCAGCGGGTCAGGCAGCATCTCTGGAGAAAAGGGATAGGTAACATTTCGGGTGTGTGTGTGTGTGTGTGTGTGTTTACAAGAATAAATATATTTTATTATGGTGTTTACAGAGTGCTATGTTTACTGTTATTTGTTGTACTGCTACAAGAATACAAAAGCCCCGTTTCCGGAATATGTGGCATTAAAACGCTCTTGACTGCGTGAGTCGATATTTTATTTCCTCTTACTTTAAAACAGTGATGGCTACGGTGGGATTCGAACCCACGCCCCCGAAGAGACTGGAGGCTTAATCCAGTGCCTTAGACCGCTCGGCCACGCTATCCACTCTGCCTGTGACAACGTGGGATTCCTCCGGGTGCTTTATTTTCCTCCCAAGTCCTCAAAATGTTCGGGTTTTTTGGTTAATTGCTCCCTTGAAAAATGCCCCCTAGTGTGTAGGGATTAAATGAGAACGTGGGATAACAGAACTAGAGTGAATGGGTATTTATTCACAAAATGCTGGAGTAACTCAGCGGGACAGGCAGCATCTCTGGAGAGAAGGTCCGAATCGTCACCCATTCCTTCTCTCCAGAGATGCTGCCTGTCCTGCTGAGTTACTCCAGCTTTTTGGGTCTATCTTTGATGATTCAGATTGTTTCCTCTTCCCCAACCCATGGACTAAAAGTTGTGCTCTCTTCACGAAGACACTGTGAGGAAATACGCTGAAAATAAATAGGAAACCACCTTCCAAAACCTTCCTTTGGTGGAGTTCTGTCTCACAGCGCCAGAGACCCGGGTTCCATCCTGACCGCGGGTGTTGTCTGTACAGAGTTTGTACGTTCTCCCCGTGATCTGCGCGGGTTTTCTCCGGGTGCTCCGGTTTCCTCCCACACTCCAAAGACGTGCACGTTTATAGGTTGTGTAGGAACGAAAACTGCAGATGCTGGTTTAAATAGAAGGTAGACACAAAATGCTGGGGTAACTCAGCAGGTTTGTAGGTTAGTTGGCTTGGTATAAGTGTAAATTGTCCCTAGTGTGTTTCGGATATTGTTAGTGTTAACCAGGGATCGCTGGTCGGTGTGGACTCGGTGGGCCGAATGGCCTGTTTTCGTGCTGTATCTCTAAACTAAACTTTGAGTCCTACAGTATAGAAACATGCCCATCAGCCCAACTTGCCTATGGCGGCAATGATGCCCCATCTACACTTACCCGCGTTTGGTCCATATCCCTGTAAAAAAATCCGATCTACGTCTTTTGAATGCTGTTACAGTCCCTGCCTCAACTACCTCCCTTGGCAGCTCGCTTCAGAAACCCACCACCCTCTGCACGATTATTGTTTGTTTATTTATATATACAATATTTATATGTCTATATATAGTCCAGAACCAGGGGCCACAGTCTGAGAATAAAGGGGAGGCCATTTAAAACTGGTGGGAAGAAACATTTTCACCCAGAGAGTTGTGAATTTGTGGAATTTTCTGCCACAGAGGGCAGTGGAGGCCAATTCACTGGATGAATTTAAAAGAGAGTTAAATAGAACACTAGGGGCGAGCGGAATCAAGGGATATGGGGAGAAGGCAGGCACGGGTTACTGATTGTGGATGATCTGCCATGATCACTATGAATGGCCGTGCTGGCTCGAAGGGCCAAATGGCCTCCTCCTGCACCTATTTTCAAATGGCCCTTCCTGCACCTCAACGACTTCTTCACCACCCGTGGATTGGACTTCTTACTGCTCACAGAATCCTGGCTTAACCCTGGTGAGCTTGCTCCACTCGTGGAACTCTGTCCTGATGACTGTAACTTCTTCACCTCGCCTAGGCTCTCCGGACGCGGTGGGGGCTTAGCCACTGTGTTTAAGAAACATTTCAACTGCCGCCTCCTGAACGCTGATCATTTCTCCAGTTTCGAGGTGCAACTAATTAAAGTAGGCCTAGCCTATCCCCTCTTAATTGTTCTTGTGTATCGCCCACCAAAAATGCATAAGGACTTCATCACCCAATTTGCTGATTTGATTTCTAGCATTTTGCCCAAATTTGACCGGATCATGATTCTTGGTGACTTTAATATTCATGTTTGCTGTCCCACTAAGCCTCTTGTGAGTGAATTTATGCACCTGGTTGAGTCCTTCAATCTGACTCTTCACATCACGGGACCCACTCACAAGTTAGGCCATACTCTCGACCTAGTGTTATCGTCCGGATTCCCAATCAACAACATTGAAACTACTGAAGCCTGTCTATCGGACCACAGCGCTATCATTTTTGACGCATCTCTGCCTTTATCTGCCGCAAAATCTCATCTCCCTGTTCGCTACTCCCGCGACATAAATTCATTGACTGCCAGTAAATTCTCCGAGGCTCTCACAGCTGCCCCCAACATCTGCACTATTGAGGCTTCTCCCCCCCATCTCAGCACTGAGGATCTAGCCTCTTTATTTAATATCACTTGCTCTTCCATCCTGGATTCTATCGCTCCCCTTAAAATGAAAAAGCCTAAGCCTAAAGGTCGGCCTTGGCTCAATGACACCACCAAAGCCCTAAGAAGGGAGTGCAGAAAATCAGAAAGGAGGTGGAAATGTGACAAGCTTCAAATTTCCTTCGAAATTCTGAGAAACAATCTTCTCAAATACCAGGAAGCAGTATAGTCTGCTAGAGCACAATACTTCTCCGAACTTATTTCCAAAAACTCTCATAACTCCAAGGTCCTATTTAGCACAATTACCTCTGTCATATGTCCCGCCCCCAGTACCAGCTTAGTTGGGTCCCCTGCTAAGGGCGAAGAATTCGCTAAATTTTTCACCAACAAAGTTGAGAACATTAGAATGAACATTTCCCCTCCCACCCGTGACCTAGCTGTCTCACTAGTCTGTTCATCTAAATTGGACTTTCCAACCCGTCACTCTATCCTCCCTTGCAAAGCTTGTCTCCGCTATGAAACCTGCAACCTGCCCCCTTGATCCTGCCCCGATTGCCCTTCTGAAGGATGTCATTGCAATAGCCGGTCCCAGCATCCTCTCTATTATCAACAGTTCTCTGGCCACTGGCACTGTTCCAACCTGTTTCAAGCACGCGGTGGTCCAGCCCCTACTGAAAAAACCTAACCTAGACCCCACCTTGCCTAGCAACTACAGACCCATTTCCAAACTGCCATTCCTGTCAAAAGTCCTTGAAAAGGCAATTCTAAACCAATTAGTGCCCTACCTGCACCAAAACACCATCCTGGAAAGTTTCCAGTCAGGTTTCAGAGCCCACCACAGCACAGAGTCTGCCTTGTTGAAGGTACACAACGACCTGCTTCTCGCCATCGACACCGGCGACTGTGCAATCCTGCTCCTTCTCGACCTCAGCGCAGCGTTCGATACAGTGGACCACACCATCCTTATTGACCGTCTCCGGTACGTGTTTGGCATTGATGGCACTGCCCTGAGCTGGTTCGCTTCGTACCTCAAAGATAGGAGTTTCGCCATCAACATAGGCAGTTATTCCTCTGCTCCAGCTAGCCTCTCCTGCGGAGTTCCACAAGGCTCCATTCTCTTCTCTCTATACATGCTCCCCCTTGGCCAAATCATTCAAAGGCAAGGCATTTCTTTCCACTGCTATGCCGATGACACTCAGCTTTACCTCCCCCTGAAACCCAACAACCAGTCAAATTTAAACAGCCTCTTACACTACATTGAGGACATAAAATGTTGGATGGCACAGAACTTCCTCCAATTAAATGAGAGCAAGTCTGAGGTCATCCTATTCGGCCCCCCCGACTCCATCAAATCGATAACAGGCAGTCTTGGAAGCCTATCCTGCCTAGTCAAACCGCATGTCAAAAACCTCGGCATGATATTTGACTCTGCATTAAAATTTGATAAGCAAGTCAACGCTGTGGTAAAAGCCAGCTTCTTCCAACTTCGAACCATAGCTAAAATCAAACCTTTCCTCCAATTCGACGACACAGAAAAAATCATTCACGCTTTCATTTCCTCCCGCCTAGACTACTTCAACTCCCTATACACTGTGATCAGCCAATCTTCCCTGTCCCACCTGCAACTGGTCCAAAACGCCACAGCGAGACTCCTGACGGGTACCCGTAAAAGGGACCACATCACCCCGATTCTGGCCTCTCTCCACTGGCTCCCTGTGCGGTACAGAATCAACTTCAAGCTCCTCCTATTCACGTATAAAGCCCTAAATGGACATTCCCCCCCCTACATCAAAAATCTTCTAACCCACCTCTCTAACTCCAGGTCCCTCAGGTCGGCCGACTTGGGGCTACTGACTATCCCGCGGTCTAGGCTTAAGCTCAGGGGTGACCGCGCTTTTGCTGTTGCAGCTCCTAGACTGTGGAACAGCATCCCTCTCCCCATCAGAACTGCCCCCTCCATCGACTCCTTTAAGTCCAGGCTCAAAACCTATTTCTACTCCCTAGCGTTTGAGGCTCATTGAGGAGGCGCTGTGAACTGTTTGCGTGCTACTGTACGTTTCATTTTTTTTCCTTATTACCTAATCAGATGTACAGCACTTTGGTCAACGTGGGTTGTTTTTAAATGTGCTATACAAATAAAATTGACTTGACTTGACTATTTTCTATGTTTCTATCCGTACTATAATATTCAGGTGAGGCCCAGGTATCCTCTTAATGCTGGCTCAGATTGGGGCAGCACTCAAAAAATATCTTAATTTAGCAGTGGTGAGTTTGTCAAACAGGTTGGTTTTCTGGGAGTTAGCAATCAGTGCTGGGCAGTACTCTGAGAGGGACCTAAATGCTTCATTGAATGAATTGTGGTGGTGGCTCGAAGGGCCAAATGGCCTCCTCCTGCACCTATTTTCTCTGTTTCTATGTTTCTATATACAAAATGCTGGAGTAACTCAGCGGGTCAGGCAGCATCTCTGGAGAAAAGGAATAGGTAACATTTCGGGTGTGTGTGTGTGTGTGTGTGTGTTTACAAGAATAAATATATTTTATTATGGTGTTTACAGAGTGCTATGTTTACTGTTATTTGTTGTACTGCTACAAGAATACAAAAGCCCCGTTTCCGGAATATGTGGCATTAAAACGCTCTTGACTGCGTGAGTCGATATTTTATTTCCTCTTACTTTAAAACAGTGATGGCAACGGTGGGATTCGAACCCACGCCCCCGAAGAGACTGGAGCCTTAATCCAGCGCCTTAGACCGCTCGGCCACGCTACCCACTCTGCCTGTGACAACGTGGGATTCCTCCGGGTGCTTTATTTTCCTCCCAAGTCCTCAAAATGTTCGAGTTTTTTGGTTAATTGTTCCCTTGAAAAATGCCCCCTAGTGTGTAGGGATTAAATGAGAAAGTGGGATAACAGAACTAGAGTGAATGGGTTTTTATTCACAAAATGCTGGAGTAACTCAGCGGGACAGGCAGCATCTCTGGAGAGAAGGTCCAAATCGTCACCCATTCCTTCTCTCCAGAGATGCTGCCTGTCCTGCTGAGTTACTCCAGCTTTTTGGGTCTATCTTTGATGATTCAGATTGTTTCCTCTTCCCCAACCCATGGACTAAAAGTTGTGCTCTCTTCACGAAGACACTGTGAGGAAATACGCTGAAAATAAATAGGAAACCACCTTCCAAAACCTTCCTTTGGTGGAGTTCTGTCTCACAGCGCCAGAGACCCGGGTTCCATCCTGACCGCGGGTGCTGTCTGTACAGAGTTTGTACGTTCTCCCCGTGACCTGCGCGGGTTTTCTCCGGGTGCTCCGGTTTCCTCCCACACTCCAAAGACGTGCACGTTTATAGGTTGTGTAGGAACGAAAACTGCAGATGCTGGTTTAAATAGAAGGTAGACACAAAATGCTGGGGTAACTCAGCAGGTTTGTAGGTTAGTTGGCTTGGTATAAGTGTAAATTGTCCGTAGTGTGTTTCGGATATTGTTAGTGTTAACCAGGGATCGCTGGTCGGTGTAGACTCGGTGGGCCGAATGGCCTGTTTTCATGCTGTATCTCTAAACTAAACTTTGAGTCCTACAGTATAGAAACATGCCCATCAGCCCAACTTGCCTATGGCGGCAATGATGCCCCATCTACACTTACCCGCGTTTGGTCCATATCCCTGTAAAAAAATCCGATCTACGTCTTTTGAATGCTGTTATAGTCCCTGCCTCAACTACCTCCCTTGGCAGCTCGCTTCAGAAACCCACCACCCTCTGCACGATTATTGTTTGTTTATTTATATATACAATATTTATATGTCTATATATAGTCCAGAACCAGGGGCCACAGTCTGAGAATAAAGGGGAGGCCATTTAAAACTGGTGGGAAGAAACATTTTCACCCAGAGAGTTGTGAATTTGTGGAATTTTCTGCCACAGAGGGCAGTGTAGGCCAATTCACTGGATGAATTTAAAAGAGAGTTAAATAGAACACTAGGGGCGAGCGGAATCAAGGGATATGGGGAGAAGGCAGGCACGGGTTACTGATTGTGGATGATCTGCCATGATCACTATGAATGGCGGTGCTGGCTCGAAGGGCCAAATGGCCTCCTCCTGCACCTATTTTCAAATGGCCCTTCCTGCACCTCAACGACTTCTTCACCACCCGTGGATTGGACTTCTTACTGCTCACAGAATCCTGGTTAACCCTGGTGAGCTTGCTCCACTCGTGGAACTCTGTCCTGATGACTGTAACTTCTTCACCTCGCCTAGGCTCTCCGGACGCGGTGGGGGCTTAGCCACTGTGTTTAAGAAACATTTCAACTGCCGCCTCCTGAACGCTGATCATTTCTCCAGTTTCGAGGTGCAACTAATTAAAGTAGGCCTAGCCTATCCCCTCTTAATTGTTCTTGTGTATCGCCCACCAAAAATGCATAAGGACTTCATCACCCAATTTGCTGATTTGATTTCTAGCATTTTGCCCAAATTTGACCGGATCATGATTCTTGGTGACTTTAATATTCATGTTTGCTGTCCCACTAAGCCTCTTGTGAGTGAATTTATGCACCTGGTTGAGTCCTTCAATCTGACTCTTCACACCACGGGACCCACTCACAAGTTAGGCCATACTCTCGACCTAGTGTTATCGTCCGGATTCCCAATCAACAACATTGAAACTACTGAAGCCTGTCTATCGGACCACAGCGCTATCATTTTTGACGCATCTCTGCCTTTATCTCCCGCAAAATCTCATCTCCCTGTTCGCTACTCCCGCGACATAAATTCATTGACTGCCAGTAAATTCTCCGAGGCTCTCACAGCTGCCCCCAACATCTGCACTATTGAGGCTTCTCCCCCCCCATCTCAGCACTGAGGATCTAGCCTCTTTATTTAATATCACTTGCTCTTCCATCCTGGATTCTATCGCTCCCCTTAAAATGAAAAAGCCTAAGCCTAAAGGTCGGCCTTGGCTCAATGACTCCACCAAAGCCCTAAGAAGGGAGTGCAGAAAATCAGAAAGGATGTGGAAATGTGACAAGCTTCAAATTTCCTTCGAAATTCTGAGAAACAATCTTCTCAAATACCAGGAAGCAGTAAAGTCTGCTAGAGCACAATACTTCTCCGAACTTATTTCCAAAAACTCTCATAACTCCAAGGTCCTATTTAGCACAATTACCTCTGTCATATGTCCCGCCCCCAGTACCAGCTTAGTTGGGTCCCCTGCTAAGGGCGAAGAATTCGCTAAATATTTCACCAACAAAGTTGAGAACATTAAAATGAACATTTCCCCACCCACCCGTGACCTAGCTGTCTCACTAGTCTGTTCATCTAAATTGGACTTTCCAACCCGTCACTCTATCCTCCCTTGCAAAGCTTGTCTCTGCTATGAAACCTGCCCCCTTGATCCTGCCCCGATTGCCCTTCTGAAGGATGTCATTGCAATAGCCGGTCCCAGCATCCTCTCTATTATCAACAGTTCTCTGGCCACTGGCACTGTTCCAACCTGTTTCAAGCACGCGGTGGTCCAGCCCCTACTGAAAAAACCTAACCTAGACCCCACCTTGCCTAGCAACTACAGACCCATTTCCAAACTGCCATTCCTGTCAAAAGTCCTTGAAAAGGCAATTCTAAACCAATTAGTGCCCTACCTGCACCAAAACACCACCCTGGAAAGTTTCCAGTCAGGTTTCAGAGCCCACCACAGCACAGAGTCTGCCTTGTTGAAGGTACACAACGACCTGCTTCTCGCCATCGACACCGGCGACTGTGCAATCCTGCTCCTTCTCGACCTCAGCGCAGCGTTCGATACAGTGGACCACACCATCCTTATTGACCGTCTCCGGTACGCGGTTGGCATTGATGGCACTGCCCTGAGCTGGTTCGCTTCGTACCTCAAAGATAGGAGTTTCACCATCAACATAGGCAGTTATTCCTCTGCTCCAGCTAGCCTCTCCTGCGGAGTTCCACAAGGCTCCATTCTCTTCTCTCTATACATGCTCCCCCTTGGCCAAATCATTCAAAGGCAAGGCATTTCTTTCCACTGCTATGCCGATGACACTCGGCTTTACCTCCCCCTGAAACCCAACAACCAGTCAAATTTAAACAGCCTCTTACACTACCTTGAGGACATAAAATGTTGGATGGCACAGAACTTCCTCCAATTAAATGAGAGCAAGTCTGAGGTCATCCTATTCGGCCCCCCCGACTCCATCAAATCGATAACAGGCAGTCTTGGAAGTCTATCTTGCCTAGTCAAACCGCATGTCAAAAACCTCGGCATGATATTTGACTCTGCATTAAAATTTGATAAGCAAGTCAACGCTGTGGTAAACGCCAGCTTCTTCCAACTTCGAACCATAGCTAAAATCAAACCTTTCCTCCAATTCGACGACACAGAAAAAATCATTCACGCTTTCATTTCCTCCCGCCTAGACTACTGCAACTCCCTATACACTGGGATCAGCCAATCTTCCCTGTCCCGCCTGCAACTGGTCCAAAACGCCGCAGCGAGACTCCTGACGGGTACCCGTGAAAGGGACCACATCACTCCGATTCTGGCCTCTCTCCACTGGCTCCCTGTACGGTACAGAATCGACTTCAAGCTCCTCCTATTCACGTATAAAGCCCTAAATGGACATTCCCCCCCCACATCAAAAATCTTCTAACCCACCTCTCTAACTCCAGGTCCCTCAGGTCGGCCGACTTGGGGCTACTGACTATCCCGCGGTCTAGGCTTAAGCTCAGGGGTGACCGCGCTTTTGCTGTTGCAGCTCCTAGACTGTGGAACAGCATCCCTCTCCCCATCAGAACTGCCCCCTCCATCGACTCCTTTAAGTCCAGGCTCAAAACCTATTTCTACTCCCTAGCGTTTGAGGCTCATTGAGGAGGCGCTGTGAACTGTTTGCGTGCTACTGTATGTTTCATTTTTTTTCCTTATTACCTAATCAGATGTACAGCACGTTGGTCAACGTGGGTTGTTTTTAAATGTGCTATACAAATAAAATTGACTTGACTTGACTATTTTCTGTTTCTATCCGTACTATAATATTCAGGTGAGGCCCAGGTATCCTCTTAATGCTGGCTCAGATTGGGGCAGCACTCAAAAAATATCTTAATTTAGCAGTGGTGAGTTTGTCAAACAGGTTGGTTTTCTGGGAGTTAGCAATCAGTGCTGGGCAGTACTCTGAGAGGGACCTAAATGCTTCATTGAATGAATTGTGGTGGTGGCTCGAAGGGCCAAATGGCCTCCTCCTGCATCTATTTTCTCTGTTTCTATGTTTCTATATACAAAATGCTGGAGTAACTCAGCGGGTCAGGCAGCATCTCTGGAGAAAAGGAATAGGTAACATTTCGGGTGTGTGTGTGTGTGTGTTTACAAGAATAAATATATTTTATTATGGTGTTTACAGAGTGCTATGTTTACTGTTATTTGTTGTACTGCTACAAGAATACAAAAGCCCCGTTTCCGGAATATGTGGCATTAAAACGCTCTTGACTGCGTGAGTCGATATTTTATTTCCTCTTACTTTAAAACAGTGATGGCTACGGTGGGATTCGAACCCAAGCCCCCGAAGAGACTGGAGGCTTAATCCAGCGCCTTAGACCGCTCGGCCACGCTACCCACTCTGCCTGTGACAACGTGGGATTCCTCCGGGTGCTTTATTTTCCTCCCACGTCCTCAAAATGTTCGGGTTTTTTGGTTAATTGTTCCCTTGAAAAATGCCCCCTAGTGTGTAGGGATTAAATGAGAAAGTGGGATAACAGAACTAGAGTGAATGGGTTTTTATTCACAAAAAGCTGGAGTAACTCAGCGGGACAGGCAGCATCTCTGGAGAGAAGGTCCGAATCGTCACCCATTCCTTCTCTCCAGAGATGCTGCCTGTCCTGCTGAGTTACTCCAGCTTTTATGGTCTATCTTCGATGATTCAGATTGTTTCCTCTTCCCGAACCCATGGACCAAAAGTTGTGCTCTTCACGAAGACACTGTGAGGAAATGCGCTGAAAATAATTAGGAAACCACCTTCCAAAACCTTCCTTTGGTGGAGTTCTGTCTCACAGCGCCAGAGACCCGGGTTCCATCCTGACTGCGGGTGTTGTCTGTACAGAGTTTGTACGTTCTCCCCGTGACCTGCGCGGGTTTTCTCCGGGTGCTCCGGTTTCCTCCCACACTCCAAAGACGTGCAGGTTTATAGGTTGTGTAGGAACGAAAACTGCAGATGCTGGTTTAAATCGAAGGTAGACACAAAATGCTGGGGTAACTCAGCAGGTTTGTAGGGTAGTTGGCTTGGTATAAGTGTAAATTGTCCCTAGTGTGTGTCGGATATTGTTAGTGTTAACCAGGGATCGCTGGTCGGTGCGGACTCGGTGGGCCGAATGGCCTGTTTTCACGCTATATCTCTAAACTAAATTAAACTAAGAGTCCTACAGCATAGAAACATGCCCGTCAGCCCAACTTGCCTATGGCGGCAATGATGCCCCATCTACACTTACCCACGTTTGGTCCATATCCCTGTAAAAAAATCCGATCTACGTCTTTTGAATGCAGTTATAGTCCCTGCCTCAACTACCTCCCTTGGCAGCTCGCTTCAGAAACCCACCACCCTCTGCACGATTATTGTTTGTTTATTTATATATACAATATTTATATGTCTATATATAGTCCAGAACCAGGGGCCACAGTCTAAGAATAAAGGGGAGGCCATTTAAAACTGGTGGGAAGAAAAATTTTCACCCAGAGAGTTGTGAATTTGTGGAATTTTCTGCCACCGAGGGCAGTGGAGGCCAATTCACTGGATGAATTTAAAAGAGAGTTGGATAGAACACTAGGGGCGAGCGGAATCAAGGGATATGGGGAGAAGGCAGGCACGGGTTACTGATTGTGGATGATCTGCCATGATCACTATGAATGGTGGTGCTGGCTCGAAGGGCCAAATGGCCTCCTCCTGCACCTATTTTCAAATGGCCCTTCCTGCACCTCAACGACTTCTTCACCACCCGTGGATTGGACTTCTTACTGCTCACAGAATCCTGGCTTAACCCTGGTGAGCTTGCTCCACTCGTGGAACTCTGTCCTGATGACTGTAACTTCTTCACCTCGCCTAGGCTCTCCGGACGCGGTGGGGGCTTAGCCACTGTGTTTAAGAAACATTTCAACTGCCGCCTCCTGAACGCTGATCATTCCTCCAGTTTCGTGGTGCAACTAATTAAAGTAGGCCTAGCCTATCCCCTCTTAATTGTTCTTGTGTATCACCCACCAAAAATGCATAAGGACTTCATCACCCAATTTGCTGATCTGATTTCTAGCATTTTCCCCAAATTTGACCGGATCATGATTCTTGGTGACTTTAATATTCATGTTTGCTGTCCCACTAAGCCTCTTGTGAGTGAATTTATGCACCTGGTTGAGTCCTTCAATCTGACTCTTCACACCACGGGACCCACTCACAAGTTAGGCCATACTCTCGACCTAGTGTTATCGTCCGGATTCCCAATCTACAACATTGAAACTACTGAAGCCTGTCTATCGGACCACAGCGCTATCATTTTTGACGCATCTCTGCCTTTATCTGCCGCAAAATCTCATCTCCCTGTTCGCTACTCCCGCGACATAAATTCATTGACTGCCAGTAAATTCTCCGAGGCTCTCACAGCTGCCCCCAACATCTGCACTATTGAGGCTTCTCCCCCCCATCTCAGCACTGAGGATCTAGCCTCTTTATTTAATATCACTTGCTCTTCCATCCTGGATTCTATTGCTCCCCTTAAAATGAAAAAGCCTAAGCCTAAAGGTCGGCCTTGGCTCAATGACTCCACCAAAGCCCTAAGAAGGGAGTGCAGAAAATCAGAAAGGAGGTGGAAATGTGACAAGCTTCAAATTTCCTTCGAAATTCTGAGAAACAATCTTCTCAAATACCAGGAAGCAGTAAAGTCTGCTAGAGCACAATACTTCTCCGAACTTATTTCCAAAAACTCTCATAACTCCAAGGTCCTATTTAGAACAATTACATCTGTCATATGTCCCGCCCCCAGTACCAGCTTAGTTGGGTCCCCTGCTAAGGGCGAAGAATTCGCTAAATTTTTCACCAACAAAGTTGAGAACATTAGAATGAACATTTCCCCTCCCACTCGTGACCTAGCTGTCTCACTAGTCTGTTCATCTAAATTGGACTTTCCAACCCGTCACTCTATCCTCCCTTGCAAAGCTTGTCTCCGCTATGAAACCTGCAACCTGCCCCCTTGATCCTGCCCCCATTGCCCTTCTGAAGGATGTCATTGCAATAGCCGGTCCCAGCATCCTCTCTATTATCAACAGTTCTCTGGCCACTGGCACTGTTCCAACCTGTTTCAAGCACGCGGTGGTCCAGCCCCTACTGAAAAAACCTAACCTAGACCCCACCTTGCCTAGCAACTACAGACCCATTTCCAAACTGCCATTCCTGTCAAAAGTCCTTGAAAAGGCAATTCTAAACCAATTAGTGCCCTACCTGCACCAAAACACCATCCTGGAAAGTTTCCAGTCAGGTTTCAGAGCCCACCACAGCACAGAGTCTGCCTTGTTGAAGGTACACAACGACCTGCTTCTCGCCATCGACACTGGCGACTGTGCAATCCTGCTCCTTCTCGACCTCAGCGCAGCGTTCGATACAGTGGACCACACCATCCTTATTGACCGTCTCCGGTACGTGTTTGGCATTGATGGCACTGCCCTGAGCTGGTTCGCTTCGTACCTCAAAGATAGGAGTTTCGCCATCAACATAGGCAGTTATTCCTCTGCTCCAGCTAGCCTCTCCTGCGGAGTTCCACAAGGCTCCATTCTCTTCTCTCTATACATGCTCCCCCTTGGCCAAATCATTCAAAGGCAAGGCATTTCTTTCCACTGCTATGCCGATGACACTCAGCTTTACCTCCCCCTGAAACCCAACAACCAGTCAAATTTAAACAGCCTCTTACACTACATTGAGGACATAAAATGTTGGATGGCACAGAACTTCCTCCAATTAAATGAGAGCAAGTCTGAGGTCATCCTATTCGGCCCCCCCGACTCCATCAAATCGATAACAGGCAGTCTTGGAAGCCTATCCTGCCTAGTCAAACCGCATGTCAAAAACCTCGGCATGATATTTGACTCTGCATTAAAATTTGATAAGCAAGTCAACGCTGTGGTAAAAGCCAGCTTCTTCCAACTTCGAACCATAGCTAAAATCAAACCTTTCCTCCAATTCGACGACACAGAAAAAATCATTCACGCTTTCATTTCCTCCCGCCTAGACTACTTCAACTCCCTATACACTGGGATCAGCCAATCTTCCCTGTCCCACCTGCAACTGGTCCAAAACGCCACAGCGAGACTCCTGACGGGTACCCGTAAAAGGGACCACATCACCCCGATTCTGGCCTCTCTCCACTGGCTCCCTGTGCGGTACAGAATCAACTTCAAGCTCCTCCTATTCACGTATAAAGCCCTAAATGGACATTCCCCCCCCTACATCAAAAATCTTCTAACCCACCTCTCTAACTCCAGGTCCCTCAGGTCGGCCGACTTGGGGCTACTGACTATCCCGCGGTCTAGGCTTAAGCTCAGGGGTGACCGCGCTTTTGCTGTTGCAGCTCCTAGACTGTGGAACAGCATCCCTCTCCCCATCAGAACTGCCCCCTCCATCGACTCCTTTAAGTCCAGGCTCAAAACCTATTTCTACTCCCTAGCGTTTGAGGCTCATTGAGGAGGCGCTGTGAACTGTTTGCGTGCTACTGTATGTTTCATTTTTTTTCCTTAGTACCTAATCAGATGTACAGCACGTTGGTCAACGTGGGTTGTTTTTAAATGTGCTATACAAATAAAATTGACTTGACTTGACTATTTTCTGTTTCTATCCGTACTATAATATTCAGGTGAGGCCCAGGTATCCTCTTAATGCTGGCTCAGATTGGGGCAGCACTCAAAAAATATCTTAATTTAGCAGTGGTGAGTTTGTCAAACAGGTTGGTTTTCTGGGAGTTAGCAATCAGTGCTGGGCAGTACTCTGAGAGGGACCTAAATGCTTCATTGAATGAATTGTGGTGGTGGCTCGAAGGGCCAAATGGCCTCCTCCTGCACCTATTTTCTCTGTTTCTATGTTTCTATATACAAAATGCTGGAGTAACTCAGTGGGTCAGGCAGCATCTCTGGAGAAAAGGAATAGGTAACATTTCGGGTGTGTGTGTGTGTGTGTTTACTAGAATAAATATATTTTACTATGGTGTTTACAGAGTGCTATGTTTACTGTTATTTGTTGTACTGCTACAAGAATACAAAAGCCCCGTTTCCGGAATATGTGGCATTAAAACGCTCTTGACTGCGTGAGTCGATATTTTATTTCCTCTTACTTTAAAACAGTGATGGCAACGGTGGGATTCGAACCCACGCCCCCGAAGAGACTGGAGCCTTAATCCAGCGCCTTAGACCGCTCGGCCACGCTACCCACTCTGCCTGTGACAACGTGGGATTCCTCCGGGTGCTTTATTTTCCTCCCACGTCCTCAAAATGTTCGGGTTTTTTGGTTAATTGTTCCCTTGAAAAATGCCCCCTAGTGTGTAGGGATTAAATGAGAAAGTGGGATAACAGAACTAGAGTGAATGGGTTTTTATTCACAAAAAGCTGGAGTAACTCAGCGGGACAGGCAGCATCTCTGGAGAGAAGGTCCGAATCGTCACCCATTCCTTCTCTCCAGAGATGCTGCCTGTCCTGCTGAGTTACTCCAGTTTTTATGGTCTATCTTCGATGATTCAGATTGTTTCCTCTTCCCGAACCCATGGACCAAAAGTTGTGCTCTCTTCATGAAGACACTGTGAGGAAATGCGCTGAAAATAATTAGGAAACCACCTTCCAAAACCTTCCTTTGGTGGAGTTACTGTCTCACAGCGCCAGAGACCCGGGTTCCATCCTGACCGCGGGTGCTGTCTGTACAGAGTTTGTACGTTCTCCCCGTGACCTGCGCGGGTTTTCTCCGGGTGCTCCGGTTTCCTCCCACACTCCAAAGACGTGCAGGTTTATAGGTTGTGTAGGAACGAAAACTGCAGATGCTGGTTTAAATCGAAGGTAGACACAAAATGCTGGGGTAACTCAGCAGGTTTGTAGGTTAGTTGGCTTGGTATAAGTGTAAATTGTCCCTAGTGTGTTTCGGATATTGTTAGTGTTAACCAGGGATCGCTGGTCGGTGTAGACTCGGTGGGCCGAATGGCCTGTTTTCATGCTGTATCTCTAAACTAAACTTTGAGTCCTACAGTATAGAAACATGCCCATCAGCCCAACTTGCCTATGGCGGCAATGATGCCCCATCTACACTTACCCGCGTTTGGTCCATATCCCTGTAAAAAAATCCGATCTACGTCTTTTGAATGCTGTTATAGTCCCTGCCTCAACTACCTCCCTTGGCAGCTCGCTTCAGAAACCCACCACCCTCTGCACGATTATTGTTTGTTTATTTATATATACAATATTTATATGTCTATATATAGTCCAGAACCAGGGGCCACAGTCTAAGAATAAAGGGGAGGCCATTTAAAACTGGTGGGAAGAAACATTTTCACCCAGAGAGTTGTGAATTTGTGGAATTTTCTGCCACAGAGGGCAGTGGAGGCCAATTCACTGGATGAATTTAAAAGAGAGTTAAATAGAACACTAGGGGCGAGCGGAATCAAGGGATATGGGGAGAAGGCAGGCACGGGTTACTGATTGTGGATGATCTGCCATGATCACTATGAATGGCGGTGCTGGCTCGAAGGGCCAAATGGCCTCCTCCTGCACCTATTTTCAAATGACCCTTCCTGCACCTCAACGACTTCTTCACCACCCGTGGATTGGACTTCTTACTGCTCACAGAATCCTGGCTTAACCCTGGTGAGCTTGCTCCACTCGTGGAACTCTGTCCTGATGACTGTAACTTCTTCACCTGGCCTAGGCTCTCCGGACGCGGTGGGGGCTTAGCCACTGTGTTTAAGAAACATTTCAACTGCCGCCTCCTGAACGCTGATCATTTCTCCAGTTTCGAGGTGCAACTAATTAAAGTAGGCCTAGCCTATCCCCTCTTAATTGTTCTTGTGTATCGCCCACCAAAAATGCATAAGGACTTCATCACCCAATTTGCTGATTTGATTTCTAGCATTTTGCCCAAATTTGACCGGATCATGATTCTTGGTGACTTTAATATTCATGTTTGCTGTCCCACTAAGCCTCTTGTGAGTGAATTTATGCACCTGGTTGAGTCCTTCAATCTGACTCTTCACACCACGGGACCCACTCACAAGTTAGGCCATACTCTCGACCTAGTGTTATCGTCCGGATTCCCAATCTACAACATTGAAACTACTGAAGCCTGTCTATCGGACCACAGCGCTATCATTTTTGACGCATCTCTGCCTTTATCTCCCGCAAAATCTCATCTCCCTGTTCGCTACTCCCGCGACATAAATTCATTGACTGCCAGTAAATTCTCCGAGGCTCTCACAGCTGCCCCCAACATCTGCACTATTGAGGCTTCTCCCCCCCATCTCAGCACTGAGGATCTCGCCTCTTTATTTAATATCACTTGCTCTTCCATCCTGGATTCTATCGCTCCCCTTAAAATGAAAAAGCCTAAGCCCAAAGGTCGGCCGTGGCTCAATGACTCCACCAAAGCCCTAAGAAGGGAGTGCAGAAAATCAGAAAGGAGGTGGAAATGTGACAAGCTTCAAATTTCCTTCGAAATTCTGAGAAACAATCTTCTCAAATACCAGGAAGCAGTAAAGTCTGCTAGAGCACAATACTTCTCCGAACTTATTTCCAAAAACTCTCATAACTCCAAGGTCCTATTTAGAACAATTACATCTGTCATATGTCCCACCCCCAGTACCAGCTTAGTTGGGTCCCCTGCTAAGGGCGAAGAATTCGCTAAATTTTTCACCAACAAAGTTGAGAACATTAGAATGAACATTTCCCCTCCCACCTGTGACCTAGCTGTCTCACTAGTCTGTTCATCTAAATTGGACTGTTTCCAACCCGTCACTCTATCCTCCCTTGCAAAGCTTGTCTCCGCTATGAAACCTGCAACCTGCCCCCTTGATCCTGCCCCGATTGCCCTTCTGAAGGATGTCATTGCAATAGCCGGTCCCAGCATCCTCTCTATTATCAACAGTTCTCTGGCCACTGGCACTGTTCCAACCTGTTTCAAGCGCGCGGTGGTCCAGCCCCTACTGAAAAAACCTAACCTAGACCCCACCTTGCCTAGCAACTACAGACCCATTTCCAAACTGCCATTCCTGTCAAAAGTCCTTGAAAAGGCAATTCTAAACCAATTAGTGCCCTACCTGCACCAAAACACCATCCTGGAAAGTTTCCAGTCAGGTTTCAGAGCCCACCACAGCACAGAGTCTGCCTTGTTGAAGGTACACAACGACCTGCTTCTCGCCATCGACACTGGCGACTGTGCAATCCTGCTCCTTCTCGACCTCAGCGCAGCGTTCGATACAGTGGACCACACCATCCTTATTGACCGTCTCCGGTACGCGGTTGGCATTGATGGCACTGCCCTGAGCTGGTTCGCTTCGTACCTCAAAGATAGGAGTTTCACCATCAACATAGGCAGTTATTCCTCTGCTCCAGCTAGCCTCTCCTGCGGAGTTCCACAAGGCTCCATTCTCTTCTCTCTATACATGCTCCCCCTTGGCCAAATCATTCAAAGGCAAGGCATTTCTTTCCACTGCTATGCCGATGACACTCAGCTTTACCTCCCCCTGAAACCCAACAACCAGTCAAATTTAAACAGCCTCTTACACTACCTTGAGGACATAAAATGTTGGATGGCACAGAACTTCCTCCAATTAAATGAGAGCAAGTCTGAGGTCATCCTATTCGGCCCCCCCCGACTCCATCAAATCGATAACAGGCAGTCTTGGAAGTCTATCTTGCCTAGTCAAACCGCATGTCAAAAACCTCGGCATGATATTTGACTCTGCATTAAAATTTGATAAGCAAGTCAACGCTGTGGTAAACGCCAGCTTCTTCCAACTTCGAACCATAGCTAAAATCAAACCTTTCCTCCAATTCGACGACACAGAAAAAATCATTCACGCTTTCATTTCCTCCCGCCTAGACTACTGCAACTCCCTATACACTGGGATCAGCCAATCTTCCCTGTCCCGCCTGCAACTGGTCCAAAACGCCGCAGCGAGACTCCTGACGGGTACCCGTGAAAGGGACCACATCACTCCGATTCTGGCCTCTCTCCACTGGCTCCCTGTACGGTACAGAATCTACTTCAAGCTCCTCCTATTCACGTATAAAGCCCTAAATGGACATTCCCCCCCCTACATCAAAAATCTTCTAACCCACCTCTCTAACTCCAGGTCCCTCAGGTCGGCCGACTTGGGGCTACTGACTATCCCGCGGTCTAGGCTTAAGCTCAGGGGTGACCGTGCTTTTGCTGTTGCAGCTCCTAGACTGTGGAACAGCATCCCTCTCCCCATCAGAACTGCCCCCTCCATCGACTCCTTTAAGTCCAGGCTCAAAACCTATTTCTACTCCCTAGCGTTTGAGGCTCATTGAGGAGGCGCTGTGAACTGTTTGCGTGCCACTGTATGTTTCATTTTTTTTCCTTAGTACCTAATCAGATGTACAGCACGTTGGTCAACGTGGGTTGTTTTTAAATGTGCTATACAAATAAAATTGACTTGACTTGACTATTTTCTGTTTCTATCCGTACTATAATATTCAGGTGAGGCCCAGGTATCCTCTTAATGCTGGCTCAGATTGGGGCAGCACTCAAAAAATATCTAAATTTAGCAGTGGTGAGTTTGTCAAACAGGTTGGTTTTCTGGGAGTTAGCAATCAGTGCTGGGCAGTACTCTGAGAGGGACCTAAATGCTTCATTGAATGAATTGTGGTGGTGGCTCGAAGGGCCAAATGGCCTCCTCCTGCACCTATTTTCTCTGTTTCTATGTTTCTATATACAAAATGCTGGAGTAACTCAGTGGGTCAGGCAGCATCTCTGGAGAAAAGGAATAGGTAACATTTCGGGTGTGTGTGTGTGTGTGTTTACTAGAATAAATATATTTTATTATGGTGTTTACAGAGTGCTATGTTTACTGTTATTTGTTGTACTGCTACAAGAATACAAAAGCCCCGTTTCCGGAATATGTGGCATTAAAACGCTCTTGACTGCGTGAGTCGATATTTTATTTCCTCTTACTTTAAAACAGTGATGGCAACGGTGGGATTCGAACCCACGCCCCCGAAGAGACTGGAGCCTTAATCCAGCGCCTTAGACCGCTCGGCCACGCTACCCACTCTGCCTGTGACAACGTGGGATTCCTCCGGGTGCTTTATTTTCCTCCCACGTCCTCAAAATGTTCGGGTTTTTTGGTTAATTGTTCCCTTGAAAAATGCCCCCTAGTGTGTAGGGATTAAATGAGAACGTGGGATAACAGAACTAGAGTGAATGGGTTTTTATTCACAAAAAGCTGGAGTAACTCAGCGGGACAGGCAGCATCTCTGGAGAGAAGGTCCGAATCGTCACCCATTCTTTCTCTCCAGAGATGCTGCCTGTCCTGCTGAGTTACTCCAGCTTTTTGGGTCTATCTTCGATGATTCAGATTGTTTCCTCTTCCCCAACCCATGGACCAAAAGTTGTGCTCTCTTCACGAAGACACTGTGAGGAAATACGCTGAAAATAAATAGGAAACCACCTTCCAAAACCTTCCTTTGGTGGAGTTACTGCCTCACAGCTCCAGAGACCCGGGTTCCATCCTGACCACGGGCGCTGTCTGTACAGAGTTTGTACGTTCTCCCCGTGACCCGCGTGGGTTTTCTTCGGGTGCTCCGGTTTCCTCCCACACTCCAAAGACGTGCAGGTTTATAGGTTGTGTAGGAACGAAAACTGCAGATGCTGGTTTAAATCGAAGGTAGACACAAAATGCTGGGGTAACTCAGCTGGTTTGTAGGGTAGTTGGCTTGGTATAAGTGTAAATTGTCCCTAGTGTGTTTCGGATATTGTTAGTGTTAACCAGGGATCGCTGGTCGGTGTGGACTCGGTGGGCCGAATGGCCTGTTTTCGTGCTGTATCTCTAAACTAAACTAAACTTGGAGTCCTACAGCATAGAAACATGCCCGTCAGCCCAACTTGCCTATGGTGGCAATGATGCCCCATCTACACTTACCCGCGTTTGGTCCATATCCCTGTTAAAAAATCCGATCTACGTCTTTAGAATGCTGTTATAGTCCCTGCCTCAACTACCTCCCTTGGCAGCTCGTTTCAGAAACCCACCACCCTCTGTACGATTATTGTTTGTTTATTTATATATCCAATATTTATATGTCTATATATAGTCCAGAACCAGGGGCCACAGTCTAAGAATAAAGGGGAGGCCATTTAAAACTGTGGTGAGAAGAAAATATTTCACCCAGAGAGTTGTGAATCTGTGGAATTCTCTGCCACAGAGGGCAGTGGAGGCCAATTCACTGGATGAATTTAAAAGAGAGTTAGATAGAGCTCTGGGGGCCAGTGGAATCAAGGGATATGGGGAGAAGGCAGGCACGGGTTACTGATTGTGCATGATCAGCCATGATCAGCCATGATCATAATATTCTGGCCATCAGGTTGGGCCCAGGTATCCTCCTAATGCTGGCTCGGATTGGGGCAGCACTCAAAGAATATCTGAATTTAGAGATACAGCGCAGAAACAGGCCCTTCGGCCCACCGGGTCCGCGCCGCCCAGCGTTCCTATTTTCTCTGTTTCTATGTTTCTATGTACAAAATGCTGGAGTAACTCAGCGGGTCAGGCAGCATCTCTGGAGAAAAGGAATAGGTAACATTTCGGGTGTGTGTGTGTTTATAAGAATGAATATATTTTATTATGGTGTTTACAGAGTGCTATGTTTACTGTTACCTGTTGTGCTGCTACAAGAAAATAAACGCTCCGTTTCCGGAATATGTGGCATTAAAACGCTCTTGACTCTGTGTTGAGTCGATATTTTATTTCCTCTTACTTTAAAACAGTGATGGCAACGGTGGGATTCGAACCCACGCCCCCGAAGAGACTGGAGCCTTAATCCAGCGCCTTAGACCGCTCGGCCACGCTACCCACTCTGCCTGTGACAACATGGGATTCCTCCAGGTGCTTTATTTTCCTCCCGCATCCTCAAAATGTTCGTGTTTTTTGGTTAATTGGTCCCTTGAAAAATGCCCCCTAGTGTGTAGGGATTGAATGAGAAAGTGGGATAACAGAACTAGAGTGAATGGGTGATCGTGGGTCTGTGCAGCCAAAGGGAATATTTCCATGCTGTGTCTCTAAACCAAACCTAGACTAGAGGGCCTGAGCTACAGGGAGAGGTTGACTAGGCTGGGATTCTATTCCCTGGAGCGCAGGAGGATGAGGGGAGATCTTATAGAGGTGTATAAAATCATGAGAGGAATAGATCGGGTAGACGCACAGAGTCTCTTGCCCAGAGTAGGGGAATCGAGGACCAGATGACATAGGTTTCAAAGATTTCAAAGGTCTTTTATTGTCACGTGTACCAATTAAGGTACAGTGATATGCGCATTACCATACAGCCATACTAAAAAAAAGCAACAAGACGCACAACTACATAAAAGTTAACATGGACATCCAACACAGCGGATTCCCCACGTTCCTCACTGTGATGGAATGCAAACAAATCCAATCTCTTCCTCTTTATTCTCCCACGGTTGGAGCGATCTAAACTCCCGCGGTTGGAGCTCCCGGAGTCGGTCTGGAACCAGAGGTCGCGAGCTCCACGATGTTAAAGTTCCACGGTTGGAGCTCAGAGGTCGATCCCTGACAGGGATCGCAAGCTCCACGATGGTAAGTCCCGCAGGCTCCCGCAGTTGGAGCTCCCGAAGTCGGTCTCCAGCAGAGGCCGCCAGCTCCACGATGTTAGGCCGCAGTGCGGACAAGGGTACGATACGGGAAAAAAATCGCATCTCCATCGAGGTGAGATTTTTTAAATGTTTCCCTCAACCCCCCCCCCCCCAAGCTAAAGAACACTAAAAACATACATTTAACACATACTAAAGAAACAACAGAGAAGGAAGGAAGGGACGGACAGACTGTTGGCGAGGCAGCCATTATTCCACCGATGGTATAGGTTTAAGGTGAAGGGGAAAAGATTGAATAGGAATCTGAATGGTAACTTTTTCACACAGAGGGTGGTGGGTGTATGGAACAAGCTGCCAGAGGAGGTAGTTGAGGCTGGGACTGTGAGATGCAAATGTGAGTGCTCACAATCACGATGCTCGAGACAATCTAGAGAAACAAGTATTTTATTCGCAAGTCTGCAGAGTTGGGTGCCTTCCCTCTCAAGACACACCGAGGTCGGGAAAATCCCTTCTTTTTATTCACTTCACTTTACAATTGTCACACCTTAAATTCCTCCCCTCTGGACTCCTTCCAATCGGAGCACTGAGGTGCACAATCCAACGACACCGCCCCTGTTGCCTCCCACATCATACATCGCATGTGCATTTAAATGAGGCATCTTGTCATGCGGGGCGTTTTTGCAATATTCATTTATCTTATTAGGCAGGCGCAGTACAGAGTAGTTCATGCCCTCTCTCCTAGTGCTCTGGATATCTTGTGCTCTCTCTGCTAGTTCTTTGGATATCTTGCCCTTATCCTTGGAATGTCACCATTTGTTCTTGCGGTTCTTATCTAGCCGAGCACAGTCGGGTCAGCTATCTCTCATGGTCCTTAGTTTAAATCAATTATCCCTTTTTACCTCTCTTAGACTATCCCATCGTTTAAGAAACTGTTAGACAGGTACATGGATAGGACAGATTTGGAGGGGTCTGGACCAAACGCGGGCAGGTGGGACTGGTGTAGCTGGGACGTGTAGGCCGGTGCGGGCAAGTTGGGCCGAAGGGCCTGTTTCCACACTGCATCACTCTATGACTCAATGGAGTGTCAGTGGGTGAGTCACATCAGTATCAGAGGAGTTGACAGTGCAGAGGCCTCGCGGCTGAGGTGCGTGGCTGTGATCGAACCGCGGTCAGTCATCTGCCTTGTGACCACAGCAAGTCTGGTTCAAATCCCAGTCTCGGCAGCTTATAGTTTATGCGTTTGACTTCAATACTTTTCTTTTGCCTCTCCCGGTGGGTCGAGCGGACCTCGTGGCCCAACGGTAGTGTGTCTGACTCCAGATCAGAAGGTTGTGTGTTCGAATCATGTCAGGGTCACAAATGGGCTGATGGATTTTGTTATCAAGTGTCATCGGCCAGTAAAATTTACACTGCAAAATTTCCTCAAGGAAACACAGACAATGGGTGCAGGAGTAGGCCATTCGGCCCTTTGAGCCAGCACCGCCATCCAAAATCAGTACCCCGTTCCGGCTTTCTCCCCATATCTTAGGTACTTTGAAGAATGTGGAGCACAAGTCACCAGTTGCCCCAAATACCGCCCACCGAATGGTGAACGAGGTCTGATTGACCTGGACAATGACCCGTTGGCCTGGCTCGCCTCAACGGAGCTGCAGGTCTAAAAGACATTCGACAGAAGAAGAAGGTTCCCCTCTCTCCGACATCCTCTCTCATTGTTCCTTCCGACACACTCACCATCTACATCTCTCGTTTCCCTTTCCCCTGACTCTCGGTCTGAAGAAGTAGGAAAATAACTGCAGATGCTGGTGCAAATCGAAGGTACCACAAAATGCTGGAGTAAGTCAGTGAAGTAAGTCAGTGGGTCAGGTAGCATCTCAGGAGAGAAGGAATGGGTGACGTTTCTGGTCGAGACCCTTCTTCAGACTGAAGTCTGAAGGTCTCGATCCGAAACGCCACCCATTCCTTCTCTCCTGAGGTGCTGCGTGACCCGCTGAGTTACTCCAGCATTTTGCGATGCCTCAGTCTGAAGAAGGGTCTCGACCCGGAACGCCACCCATTCCTTCTCTCCTGAGATGCTGCCTGTCCCGCTGAGCTACTCCAGCATTTTGTGTCGGCCTTAGTTCTTTCATGAAGTCAGCGCACTTTCATCTTTGAAGGGTGGCACAGAGGCTGCTGCCTTAGAGGCTCAGAGATCTGTTGCCTAAAATTGGAGAATTCAGCACTCGTACCATTGGACTGTAAGCTACCCAAGCGGAACATGAGGTGCTGTAAATATCTATACACTAAAACTCTCGTTTGTTTGTTTGTTTGTTCCTGAACTACAGCCAAATCGGTACACGATAGCACGACCATTTTAGGCCCACCTCACTCACCGTCGTCCCTTTGGTGCTAATGGAAGACGTTGCATTGAAATCGGTGTTATGTTTTTTAAGTTATTCACATTTTAAAGTTTAAATCTATCTCCTAGGGAGGGAGGGGGGGGGAAGGGAGGAGGATAAGGGGGGTTGAGGGGGATGGAATGGGGGGGAGGGGAAGGCGGGGGAGGGGAATGGGGAGAGGAGGGGGAGGGGGAGAGGAGAGGGTGCTGCACCAATGCAGGAGAGGTTTGGGCCCAACGGGTCCACTTGGTCTGGTAAACCTTTCTATGTATCATCGGATCACCTCCCCGTGGCAAGCAAGGGATATAAACAGCCTAATTGCCTCAACGTATTGTAAGGGTTAAACAGACCATGTCAGCTAAAATGGAGTTGTCAGCTAAATCAGCAGCACAGCATTCCAAACGCTTCGAAAACAAGTAGATGTTCCCGAAACAAGTAGAATATGGTTTCGAACATGTTCCCAAACAATGTCCAGTCATGTCTGGATTTGTCGAGCAAAACACTACCATATGTGTTGGAAAGAACTGCAAATGCTGGTTTAAATCGAAGATGGGGTCGAGACTCTCCGAAAACACTGCAATAGTTGGGCAGTCCACCTGCCTCTAGCAGTGCAGAAACATAGCAAATAGGTGCAGGAGGAGGCCATTTGGCCCTTCGAGCCAGCACCGCCAACATGGTCCAATAACACTGCTGCGCTGGTCAAGAAGGCACAGCAACGACTGTTCTACCTAAGAACACTGAAGAAGTCTGGTCTACCCCAACAGCTGCTGACGACCTTCTACCGCTGCACCATAGAGAGCATCCTAACACATGGTATCCCTGTGTGGTATCTCAGCTGCACGGAGGCAGAGAGGAAAGCTCTTCAGAGGGTAGTCCATAGAGCTCAGAGGACCATCGGAACACAGCTACCAGCCTTGGAGGGTATCGACAACACACGATGCCTCAGAAAAGCCACCAGCATCCACAAAGACTCTTCACACCCCTGCAACAGTCTGTTCGAACTTCTACCATCGGGCAGACGATACAAGGCCTTTTACGCCCGCACCTCCAGACTCAGGAACAGCTTCATCCCCAGGGCCATAGCTGCTATGAACCTGTCCTGCTGAGCCGGATGGTCACATCGCACAGTGAGCCGGCACAGATCTACTTGCACTTTATTCTGTTTTAAAACTGTTACAATTTGTTCCATTGGGTTGTTTAAATTAATACTGACTAGCTAATTAAATTATTGCATCGTATGGGAGGCACATTCCCAATCTCGTTGTACCCCTGTACAATGACAATAAAGATATATTGTATTGTATTGTATTGTGATCACGGCTGATCATCCACAATCAGTAACCCGTGCCTGCCTTCTCCCCATATCCCTTGATTCCGCTAGCCCCTGGAGCTCTATCTAAACATTGCAGATGACGGACTTATGATGGCCTCATGGGAAAAGGTACGGCACGGTCTGATCGGGCAAGAAATGCCGTAAAGGACAGTGTCGGGCGTCCTTCCAGAGAGAGGGGAGAACCCCAGTCGTGGACCATGTCTTGAACAGCGCCAGGTCATCAACAAGAGGCCATCCTCCGGCACGCTCTGCTGTGTATTCGCCGTTTGCGAGTGTGTGCGCGATACGTGAGCCTATCTGCCCCATTTGGTAGTGTAATAAAATACCTTGTTGTTCACGCTCTGTTGTCTGAATCCGGTGATTTATCGAACAAAACAGTGTAGGATCTCCACTCTCTGAAGCAACCAGTGCCTCACAGCGCCAGAGGCCCGGGTTCGATCCTGACTACGGGTGCTGTCTGTGCGGAGTTTGCACGTTCTCCCCGTGACCTGCGTGGGTTTTCTCCGGGTGCTCCGGTTTCCTCCCACATCCCAAAGACGTGCTGGTTTGTAGGTTAATTGGCTTCTGTGAGTTGTAAATTGTCGCTAGTGGGTAGGATAGTGCTAGTGTATAGGGTGATCATTAGTTGGCACAGACTTGGTAGGGAAAAAGACTGCACTGATTACAATCAAGCCGTCCACAGTATAGAAATACAGGATTAAGGGTAAAATGTCCAGTGTAAGATAAAGTCCAGTACAATCCGATTAAAGATAGCCCGAGGGTCTTCAATGAGGTAGATGGGAGATCAGGACTGCACCCTAGTCGGTGGTAGGATGGTTCAGTTGCCTGATAACAGCTGGGAAGAAACTGTCCCTGAATCTGGAGGTGTGCGTTTTCACACTTCTGTGCCTCTTGCCTGATGGGAGAGGGGAGAAGAGGGAGTGGCCGGGGTGAGACTGGTCCTTGATTCTGCTGCTGGCCTTGCCGAGGCAGCGTGAGGTGTAGATGGAGTAAGAAAATAACTGCAGATGCTGGTACAAATCGAAGGTATTTATTCACAAAATGCTGGAGTAACTCAGCAGGTCAGGCAGCATCTCAGGAGAGAAGGAATGGGTGACGTTTCGGGTCGAGACCCTTCTTCAGTCCGAAACGTCACCCATTCCTTCTCTCCTGAGATGCTGCCTGACCTGCTGAGTTACTCCAGCATTTTGTGAATAAATACCTTCGAAGTGTAGATGGAGTCAATTGAAGGGAGATTGGTTTGCCTGATGGTCTGGGCTATGATTAACGGGCCGGGGAATAAAAACAGGTTATCTGAATATTTATCAGCCGTAAAATGACACAGATCGCCATTCGGACCTGGGGAGTGTGATAGAAGCAGCCTGATTGCCTCAAGAACTGCCCTGGATCCTCGTTCTCTGAAGCAGCCAGTATTGGCAGAGAGCTGTCGTCCACCACAGCAGTCCTCTCGGCCACTGACTCACCTTATTAGCAGTGATTTACTTTAGTTTAGACATACAGCCAGCAGACAGGCCCTTCGGCCCACCGAGTCCGCGCCGACCAGCGATCCCCGCACACTAACACTATTGTACATCCACAAGGGACAATTTACAATGATACCAAAGCCAATTAACCTACAAACTTGCACGACTTTGGAGTGTGAGAGGAAAATGGGGATCCCGGAGAAAACCCACACAGGTCACGGGGAGAACGTACATACTCCGTACAGACAGCACCCGTAGTCAGGATGGAACCCGGGTGTCTGGCGCTGTGAGGCAGCAACTCTACCGCTGCGCCACCGGGCCTTGCGATAATGAGATTTGTGAGGCAAGATTTCCGATTGACAATAGACAATAGACAATAGGTGCAGGAGTAGGCCATTCAGCCCTTCGATACACAAAGCCATGCTGACTATCCCTATTCAGTTGCTGGCGATTCACATGCCAGTAGATCTTGTCTCTAAGAATTCCCTTCAACTATGTACCCACCACTGATGTCAGGCTTACAGACCTGTAGTTCCCTGGCTTATCCTTCAACCTGTGTCTTCATGGATTTGCTCCATTAAACCATGTTTGGCAAGTGAATGCCATCTGGTAACTTGTTTCTCGGTCTTATCTAACTTGTGCAGCTGTTCACTCTTGTACGATACAAAACTCCGTGTGCAATAAACCGACTGAGATTAGATGGGACCAATAATTCTCAAAGCGGAAAACATCGAGGGTGTATGAGATCAAAGGAAGGGCTCACACGACATGTGGGTCTCCATTTGTCACCGTTACAATGGGGTTAAAGAAAAAACACAACGGTAGATACAAAAAGCTGGAGTAACTCAGCGGGTCAGGCAGCATCTCTGGAGAAAATAGATCGGTGACGTTTCAGGTCAAGACACTTCTTCAGACTCAATTTAGTCTGAAGTCGGATCTTGACCCAAAAGAATCTGAAGAAGGGTCCTGATCGAAAACGTCACCTATCCATGTTCTCCAGAGAGGTTAGCTGACCCGCTGAGTTACTCCAGCATTTTATAATATTATATATAATATAATAAACATTTATTTTATATAGCGCTGTTCCAAATGCTCAAACACGCTTTACAAAACAGTCAAAACATAAAAACAAACAAACTGACGGAGAGGCGGCGAACAAACAGCGCCAGCGTCCTCTCACGTCAGGGTCCGGCAGTAGATAATAAAAAACACAAGACACACAATTACAATTTAACACAAACAGCCATCGCAGTGATTTCTCCAGGCACACCCTCACTGTGATGGAAGGCAAAGAAAAGTCTTATCTCCTCCTCATTCTTCTCCCGTGGTCAGGCAGTCAAACTGCTGCCACGAGGCGATCGAGGCTCCCAACTTTTGAAGCCCCCACCGGGCGATGGAAAGTCCCAGGCCGATGGTATAAACCAACATCTGCAGTTCCTTTTTATCATGGAGAAACACAATGTGTGTTTATTTGGAAATGATAAACCAGATTCATACTCCATTACTGTCTCCCACTTTATCCATTCAACTGGTTGTCTATCTGAACAAGATACAAAATATGGACTCAATTGAATTAAAATGAAATAAATTCAAGTGAATTCAATTGAAATGAAATAAATTCAAGTAAATTCATTGAATTTATTTCATTTCAATTCAATTGAATTGAAATGAAATAAATTCAATAAATTCACTTGAATTTATTTCATTTCAATTGAATTCACTTGAATTTATTTCATTTTCATTTAATTCATTGAATTGAAATGAAATATATTCAAGTGAATTCAATTGAAATGAAATAAATTCAAGTGAATTCAATTGAAATGAAATAAATTCAAGTGAATTCAATTGAAGTGAATTCAATTGAATTGAAATGAAATAAATTCAATTAATTCCATTGAATTTATTTCAATTCAATTGAGTTCATATTTCTATTTCAATTCATTTCAATTCAATTGAATTCAATAGGAATAAATGGAGGCATACACTTCTAAAGGTATGTTAAATATACATAAGTTTAATAATGTTACTAGTTGGTAATATTCACAGTATTAATAGTTGGTACACACAAAAATACAGAAGTAGTGAGCAGAGCAGTATAGTTGTGTGTGATGGGCGGTAGTGGTGAGGTTAGGTTACACAGGGGGAGAAGGGGGCTCTGTTTTGCAGACTGGCAAAGCATCGAGAGTTATTTGTTGCTGTCGGTGTACCTTCTCCTTGTACAAGTCCTTGTAGCAGCTGATGGCGTTGTGTAGTAAGCGGCCGACCTTCAGGCTGCGCTCCCGGTTCGGGTCGTTGACGCTGATGATGTCCACCACCTGGTCGATGTAGGCCAAGGCGTGGGACAGGTGGTCGGTGGTGAGCTGGAGAGGGGCGGGCGGTGAGTCTGTGTCGTCCACCTCCTCCGCTGCTCGCTCTTGCTCCAGCCAGGCGAGCTCTTCATCGGACAGGTCCTCCTGGTGGGAGTCCAGCAGCTGGATCACATCGCCCTCCACCACGTTGTGGAAGCCCGCCTCGCTGGCCAGCTCCACAATGTCCCTGGTGACCTTCTCCACCGTCTCGGCCGGCGGCAGGCTGGTGTTGTTCGTACAACCCGGCCAGATGTTCTTCCAAGCGGCGTTCATCGTCGACGCTTCCACCTCGCCCCAAGCCTCTGCGACGTTGTCAATTGCGCTCATGATGTTAAAGCTGCCCCACAGCTCCCTCACTGTGGGTTTACTTTCCCCATCAGTCGCACGGACCAGTTGGCGGAAAGTCCTCCTTAAGTAATAGCGCTTGAAGTTGGCGATCACGCCCTGGTCCATGGGCTGGTACAAGGCAGCCGTCTCCTTGGGCAGGTACTCCACCCTCACGGTGCTGGAGAGGTCGTTCAGGTTGAGCGGGCGGCTGGCTCCGTTCTTCAGGATGAGCAGAGCCCTGTTGGGAATGTTGCGCTGGGCACAGTACCTCTCCACCGCCGGGCAGAAGTGGCCAACGAACCAGTCGTGGAAGATGGAGATAGTCAAGGAGGCTCTGCGGTTGGAGCGCCAGACCACCGGCAGGTTGGGCTTGGCGTAGCCACTGAGAGCTCTGGGATTCTCACAGCCGTAGACCAAGACGGGCTTCAGCTTGAAATCTCCAGCAGCATTGCCGCCCAACAGCAGCGTCAGACGGTCTTTGGAAGCTGCAGTCTTCCCGTCTTGTGAAATGAAGGTCCTGTCGGGCAGGCGTTTCCAGTACAGACCCGATTCCTCCACATTGAACACCTGTCCTGGCAGGTAACCATCTTCATCAATGACCTTCTTCAAGACACTGGGTGAATTCCTCACTGCTCCAAAGTCCGTGCCAGTGAGGTCACCACTGACTTTGATATTGTGCAGGCTAAACCGCTTGCAAAACCTGTCGAACCAGCTTTTACTGGCCAGGAAAGGTTTCACCCGTGCGCTGCTCTCCTTCTCCTTCACTAAGTTGTTGTACACCCGCTTGGCCTTGGCCTGGATCACCATGGAATTTAAAGGCACCTTCCGTTGGGCGTGGTCCTCGATCCACAAACTCAGCATTCGTTCCATGCTGAGCATCACCTCGCTGCGGCGAAGGAAGAGGGTTCGAGTGCTCACGGGTGAGGCCACTCTAGCGATCGCCTTGATCTTGTCCCTGTTGTCCTTGATCGTTCCCACCGTCGATTTTGCCAGCACCAAGGTTTTAGCGATGGCACTGAGTTTCTCTCCAGCGTCGAACCTCCGTAAGATGTCCAGCTTTACGTCAAGGGAAATCCCTTTCCGGGGCCGTTTCGGCATGCCTCTTAGGCCCACTGCCCTTCGCTTGGGCATCCTCACGATCAATAAGATGGGCAACTCCAGTAGAAATCTGCAAGGTATAAGAAGCACTGGAGTTTAGAAGGATGAGAGGGGATCTTATAGAAACGTACAAAATTATAAAAGGACTGGACAAGCTAGATGCAGGAAAAATGTTCCCAATGTTGGGGGAGTCCAGAACCAGGGGCCACACAGTCTAAGAATAAAGGGGAGGCCATTTAAAACTGAGGGTTGTAAGTTTGTGGAATTCTCTGCCACAGAGGGCAGTGGAGGCGGATTCACTGGAAGAGAGAGCTAGATAGAGCTCTTAAGGATAGCGGAGTCAGGGGGTATGGGTAGAAGGCAGGAATGGGGTACTGACTGAGAATGATCAGCCATGATCACAGTGAATGGCGGTGCTGGCTCGAAGGGCCGAACGGCCTCCTCCTGCACCTGTTTTCTATGTTTCTGTGTTTCTAAGCAAACTGAAACTGCCTGTGCTCTCTGAAGTCAAACAAAACCACCATATCGGGCAAGTTAGATTCCTGGAAAACAAAAGGATAACATTTGCAGTGATATATAAGGGTTTCATAAACACAAATATTAGCTTCCCGAACTGTATTGATACAGGGTGGCAATGCGCTTCTTCCAGCCTCACCACCATCACAGTATGCAGCCCACCCCCTCTCGAGTCTGCTCAGCTGCAGTCTCTTCTCACAGTGAGGTACAGGTATCATGAAAAACTTGCTTGCAGCACCACTCGCGCACACGCACACACACACAGTCACACATGCGCACGCACACACACACACGCACACAGTCACACACGCACACACATACACACAGTCACACACGCACGCACACATGCACGCATGCACACACACGCACAGTCACACACACACGCACGCACGCAGTCACACACACACACGCAGTCACACACACGCGCACACACACACACACACACAGTCACACACGCACACACACACAGTCACACACGCACGCACACATGCACGCATGCACACAGTCACACACACACACACGCAGTCATACACACGCACACACACACACACACACACACACACACACAGTCACACACGCACACACACAGTCACGCACACACACACACATTCACGCACGCACACACACACACAGTCAGACAAAACACAAAAGCATCAATTATAAATTATACACAAACAACACATAACCAGAACCAGGGGCCACACAGTCTAAGAATAAAGGGGAGGCCATTTAAAACTGAGGTGAGAAAAAACTTTTTCACCCACAGAGTTGTGAATTTGTGGAATTCTCCGCCACAGAGGGCAGTGGAGGCCAATTCACTGGATGAATTTAAAAGAGAGTTAGATAGAGCTCTAGGGGCTAGTGGAATCAAGGGGTATGGGGAGAAGGCAGGCACGGGTTACTGATTGTGGATGATCAGCCATGATCACAATGATGCTGGCTCGAAGGGCCGAATGGCCTCCTCCTGCACCTATTTTCTATGTTTCTAAAATTCATTGTCCTCCCAGGGTGGGAATGTCAGATACTAGACAATATCGCTTTAAGTTTAGTTTAGTTAAACTTAAGTTTAGTTAACAGGCCCATCGGCCCATTGAGACCACGCCAACCAACAATCCTCACACACTAACACTATCCTACACACGAACTGGAGACAATTTACAATGTTATCAAGCTAACTGGAACTGGGGCTTAGCACCCCTCTGTGTGCCTGGGTCCTGGACTTTCTCACCGCCAGGCCCCAAGTGGTCAGGATGGGGGAACACACATCTAGCTCCCTCACCCTGAACATAGGATCCCCCCAGGGCTGCGTCCTTAGCCCCCTACTGTACTCGCTGTACACACATGACTGTGTGGCCAGGTTCAGCTCAAACTCCATCATCAAGTTTGCTGATGACACTGTGATGGTGGGCCGGATCTCCGACAACGATGAGAAGGCCTACCGGGAGGAGGTGGCTGATCTGGCACTCTGGTGTCAGGACAATAGCCTCCTCTTGGATGTCACTAAAACGAAGGAGCTGATTGTGGACTTCAGAAGGGCTAAACATCCAAGGACGTACACGACACTGGAGAGAAATGGGTCTACTGTGGATAGGGTGAGCAGTTTTAAATACCTGGGAGTCCACATCACAGAGGATCTGACATGGACAACGCACATTGCCGCACTGGTGGGTAAGCCAAAGCAGTGCCTTTACCACCTTAGACAGCTGAGGAAATTCAGAGTGTCTCTGAGGATCCTTCATTGCTTCTACTCTGGGGCTGTAGAGAGCATCCTGTCCGGCAACATTACAGTCTGGTTTGGGAACAGCTCTGCCCAGGACAGGAAGGCCCTGCAGAGAGTAGTGCGTTCGGCAGAACGCCCCATGGGAACTACACTCGCCCCCCTGCAGGACCTATACATCAGGAGGTGAAGATCCAGAGCAAGTAAGATCATGAGGGACCCCTGCCACCCCAGTAACGGACTGTTCCAGATGCTACGATCAGGCAAACGCCTCCGCTGTCACGCTGTGAAAACGGAGAGGATGAGATGGAGTTTCTTCCCACAGGCCATCAGGACTGTTAACTTTTATAACTCCAGAGACTAAATTTTTGTCTACACTATAGTAACTTATTAACTTTATTTATATGCTGTAACTGTAATTCTTTTTTGTGCACAACCCGCAGGCATTGCCACTTTCATTTCACTGCACATCGTGTATGTGTATGTGACAAATAAACTTGACTTGACTTGACTTGACTAACTAGCTTACGAACCTGTCCGTCTTTGGAGTGTGGGAGTAAACCGGAGCACCCGGGGAAAACCCACGCAGGTCACACGTACAAACTCCATACAGACAGCACCCGTAGTCAGGATGGAACCGGGGTCTCTGACGCTGTGAGGCAGCAGCTCCACCCGCCGCACCACCGTGAAAGATGCAAAAAGGTAAAGGAGATATGCGGGGCAAGTTTATTTTTGACGCAGATGGTGGTGAGTGAATGGAATGCATTGCCAGGGGCAGTGATGGAGGTAGATGTATTGGTAGCATTTAAGGGTTTTTTAGATGGGCACATGGATATTCAAGGAATGGATGGGGTATGGATCATGTACATCATTTTAGCTTAGCTGAGTGTCATGGTCAGCACGGACATTGTGAGCCGAAGGGTGTGTTCTTGTGCTGTACACTTCCCATGTTCCATGTTGTTAGTGAAAAGAGAAACAGAATGTACAAAAGTCAAGGCATTATCTGAAAACACAATTAGAAGAAAACAAGTCCAAAGTAGTGTTCCGTTGTTGAGGTTTAGGTTGTGCAGGTCGATTGAACAGCCTCATAGCTGAAGGATCGTAGCTATTCCGGAACCCGCTGGTTTGGTTTAGTTTCGAGATACAGCGTTGAAACAGGCCCTTCGGCCCAACTTTGCCCACACCGGCCAACAATGTCCCAGCTACACTAGTCCCACCTGCCTGCGCTTGGTCCATATCTCTCCAAACCTGTCCTATCCATGTACCTGTCTAACTGTTTCTTAAACGATGGGATAGTCCCAGCCTCAACTACCTCCTCTGGCAGCTTGTTCCATACACCCACCACCCTCTGTGTGAAAAGGTTACCCCTCGGATTCCTATTAAATCTTTTCCCCGTCACCTTGAACCTATGTCCTCTGGTCCTCGATTCCCCAACTCTGGGCAAGTGACTCTGTGCATCTACCCGATCTATTCCTCTCACGATTTTGTACACCTCTATAAGATCACCCCTCATCCTCCTGCGCTCCAGGGAATAGAGACCCAGCCTACTCAACCTCTCCCCGTAACTCACACCCTCTAGTCCTGGCAACATCCTCGTAAATCTTTTCTGAACCCTTTCACGCTTGACAATATCTTTCCTATAACATGGTGCCCGGAACTGAACACAATATTCTAAACGCGGTCTCACCAACGTCTTATACAACTGCAACATGACCTCCCAACTTCTACACTCAAAACTCTGACTGATGAAGGCCAAAGTGCCAAAAGCCTTTTTGACCAACTTATCTACCTGTGACTCGACCTTCCAGGAACCATGCACCTGCACTCCTAACTTCAACCAGGGCTCCCGCCCGCAATCTCCTCTCTAGTTTCCCACAATGTCCTCGGATATATCGGATCATGCCCTGGAGATTTGTCTACCTTGAAACACGACAGTACCTTCTTAACTTCTTCGTCAGTAACCCTGACTGCTCCAGACACTTCTCAAGACCCTTCCAATCTCAAGACACTTCCAGTGACTGCTTCAGGTTCCTCCGTCCTACTCTCTTTCTCCTCGGTAAATACAGAGGAGAAATACTCATTTAGGACCTAGCCCCATCTCCTGTGGCTCCACATAGAGGTGACTGCTTTGATTGCTGAGAAGTCCAACACTCTCTCTCAAGTTACCCTTTTCCCCCTTATGTATTTATAAAATCTTTTGGGATTGTCCGTAATGCTACCTGCCAGAGCTATCCCCCGGCCCCTTTTTGCCCTTCTGATTTACTTTTTTAGTTTACTCCTTAGTTCCCGAAACTTCTCCAGAGATGCACTGGATATTTCTTTATCGAGACTTAGAGACATACAGCAAGAAAACAGGCCCTTCGGCCCAACTTGTCCATACCAGCCCCATCTATACTAATCCCACCTGCCTGTGTTTGGCCCATATCTCTCTAAACCTTTCCTATCCATGTACCGGTCCAAATATCTTTTCACCAGAGGGTGGTGAACCTGTGGAATTCACTGCCACAGGCCGCAGTGGAGCCCAAGTCATTGGGTATTTTTAAAGCAGAGACTGGTAGTTTTTTGGTTTAGTAAGTGTGTCCAAAGTTATGGGAGAAGGCAGGAGAATGGGTCTGTAAGGGAAAATATAGGTCAGGCATGATCAAATGGCAGAGTAGAGTAGACTCGATGGGCAGAATGGCCTAATTATGCTCCTATGTCTTATGGTCTTGTACAGAGAGGGGTAAACAAACAAACACACATTCAGAATGCAGTAAGAAGGAACTGCAGATGCTGGTTAATACAGAAAAGGACACAGAGTGTGTAGGGAGGAACTGCAGATGCTGGTATAAACAGAAGACATGCACAAAACGCTGGAGTAGCCCAGCAGGTCAGGCAGCATCTGTGGAGAAAAGGAGTAGGTGACGTTTCGGGTCGAGACCCTTCTTCAGACGGACACAGAGTGCTGGAGTAACTCGGTGGGTCAGGCAGCATCTCTGGAGAACATGGGTGGGCGACGTTTCACACACTGAGGCCAGAGGCCGGAAACACACAGAGACAAGAGACCTTCCGGATGGCCTGAAGACTGTGACTGCGTTGCATCTAGGGCAGCAAGTGTTTACGTTGGAGATTGCTGTGCATATTCTCATGAAAGGAACGTCAGTGAGCAGCAGCATTAGGCTGCAGCCAGGAAGGGAGAAGGAGGGGGAAAAGAGGGGGGGGGGGGGAAGAGGAAGGGAGAGGGGGGAGAGAGGGGGGAGAGAGGGAGAGAAGGAGGGGGGGGGAGGGAGGAGAGGGGGAGGGAGGGGGAAGATGGGGGGAAAGGGGGGGAGAGAGGGGGGAGGGGTGGGAGAGGGAGAGGGAGAGGGAGGGAGAGAGAGAAGGGAAGAGGGAGAAGAGAGAGAGAGAGAGTGGGAGAGGAGGGAGGGGAGAGAGGGGGAGGGGAGAGAGAGGGAGAGAGAGAGAGAGAGAAGAGGGGGGAGAAGGGGGGAAGAGGGAGAGGGGGAGAGAGAGAGGGGGAGAAGGGGAGAGAGAAAGGAGGAAGAGAGATGGAGGGAGGGAGAGAGAAAGAGAGAGGGTGGAAGAGGGGGAGAGGGAGAGGGAGGGAGAGGGGGGAGAGGGGAGAGAGAGAGAGGGGAGGGGGGGAGAAGGGGGGAAGAGGGAGAGGGGGAGAGAGAGAGGGGAGAAGGGGAGAGAGAAAGGAGGAAGAGAGGTGGAGGGAGGGAGAGAGAAAGAGAGAGGGTGGAAGAGGGAGGGAGAGGGAGGGAGAGGGGGAGAGGGGAGGGAGAGGGGGGAGAGGGGAGAGAGAGAGAGAGAGGGGAGGGGGGAGAGAGAATTTGGGGCATTCAGTAATTGGGACATTTCTCAGTCAGAGACAGAGACAGGGGCAGGAATTTCCAGGGTGTGAGGCCGGTTTCTGAGACAAAGAGCGGCTCTCAGACACACACACACACACACAGAGGGGCATGCATTCAGACAGCAGCCGGCTTAGCACAGGCAGAGGCTACGCACACGCACAGAGACAGAGAGGCACCACTCACTCACCTACAGTCAGCAGAGGCAGATCGCCTCTACTCGCCAGTCTGCAACTTGCAAGTTCCTGTGTACTCACTCACCAGCGATGCACACAGGGAAATGTAGTCCCCATGCAGGTGTTAAGGGTAGAGAAGTCTGGAGAGGGGTCTCGACCCGAAACATCACCCATTCCTTCTCCCCAGAGATGCTGCCTGACCTGCTGAGTTACTCCAGCAATCTGTGTCTCTCTGCGGTGTAAAGGAACTGCAGATGCTGGTTAATGAACAGAAGCACATCAGTGATGTGTGTGTGTGTGTTTGTAAACATAGAAAATAAATGCAGGAGGAGGCCATTTGGCCCTTCGAGCCAGCACCAGAAGGCTTCAACCCAGCCATGGGTTTCCATTTGTGTAAGAAGGAACTGCAGATGCTGGTTTTAAACCGAAGATAGACACAGAATGCTGGAGTAACTCAGCGGGACAGGCAGCATCTCTGGAGAGAGGGAATGAATTGAATAAATTTTATTAGCCAAATATGTATACTTACAAGGAATTTGCCTTGGTGCTTTGCTCACAAGTAACGACACGATATACAGTAGATGATTCAAAATAAAACATTATAATTTAAACATGTGAAGAATGGGATAAAATACCAGAGCAAAAGGAGGCTACAGACTTTTGGCTGTTGAGTAGAGCTACTGCTCATGGATAAAAAACTGTTTTATAATATATTAGTAAATTAATAAATCCGGACCAAACAGGGTTTATACCAAAGAGATACTCATTTAACAATTTGAGACGGCTGTTTAATATAATGTACTCACATAATACTGAAGAAGAACTAGCAATTATTTCATTGGATGCAGAAAAAGCTTTCGATCAAGTAGAATGGCAATATTTATTTAAAGTATTGGAAAAATTTAACACGGGAGATAATTTTATCTCATGGGTAAAATTATTATATGATAAGCCGACGGCTAGAATACTGACTAATAATATATTATCCCCGAAATTCCAATTAGCAAGGGGCAATAGGCAGGGGTGCATGTTATCGCCCCTGCTATTTGCACTAGTGATAGAGCCTTTAGCTGAAAGTATAAGAAGTCATCCGAATATTTATGGATATAATACCAAACACTCAAATAATAAAATTTCATTATATGCAGACGACATATTATTATATATTACAAATTCGCAAATTAGCATACCAAATATACTAAATTTAATAGAGGAATTTGGTTCTTTTTCAGGATATAGAATAAACTGGAACAAAAGCGAAATTATGACGATAAAACCTCAAGAGTCGACACATTTGCTGAAATTTCCTTTTAGAATTACAACAGAAAAATTTAAGTATTTGGGCATCCAAATTACTAGGAACTATAAATCATTACTTAACGCAAATTATATGCCTTTATTAACTAAATTAAATGGGTTGATTAAATTTTGGAAAACACTGCCAATGTCTCTAATAGGCAGAATAAACGCGATAAAAATGATCTTCTTACCACAAATATTGTACCTATTTCAATCAATACCAATATACTTACCTAAAAAATTCTTTAAAAAATTGGATTCTGATATTATAAATTTTATATGGGATTATAAATCACACAGAATTTAAAAAAAACACTTGTGTAAATCTAAAGAATCAGGGGGACTGACACTCCCTAACTTATTGTATTATTATTGGGCAGTGAATATTAAAAATATAATCTACTGGTTGGACAGTTCTGCCCAACAGGTAGATTGGATAAGAATGGAGAAAGAGGATTGTTCCCCTTACAATATAGGAGCGATCCTTCTTTCCCCGATAAAACTGAACAATATAATATATAAGAAGAATCCAATTATTCATAGTATAATACGAATTTGGAAACAAATAAAACTAACTTTAAAATTAAGAAAATTATCGTTTCTTTCTCCAATAGCTAATAATCCTTCATTCAAACCATCTATTATTGATACAACGTTTATCCATTGGGAAAGAATAGGAATCAAAACGATGGGAGATATGTATGAAATGGGAATTTTTTTACCATTCCAACAATTACAACTAAAATATAATTTGAAAAGTAATCAATATTTCAAATACCTTCAAATTCAAGATTATTTGAAAAAATATATACAAGGATATCAAACCTCAACCCCAGACTTATTGGAGGAAGGAATGAATAGAAAGGCAGAATCAAGCAATTTAATATCTTACTTATATAATATAATTCTAAATATAGAAACACCAACGACAGAGGCAATTAGAAGGGACTGGGAACAAGAGTTATTGATAAAAATTCCGAACGATAGATGGGATAAAAATTTATTATATGTAAATAAATGTTCAATGAATGTAAGACACAACCTAGTTCAATTTAAAATTTTACATAGATTATATTATTCGAAAACTAGACTGAATAAAATATTTTCAAATGTTTCCCCCATCTGCGACAAATGTCTAACTCAAAAAGCCACTATAGCACATTCCTTTGTCTATTGTACAAAACTGTATAAATTTTGGAATGAAATTTTTGGAATTTTTACAAAACTATTTAACACAAAATTGAACCCCAGTACAGAATTGATTATCTTTGGATCAATGGAAGAGGGAAGTAAACTAACTATATTCCAAGAAGCTTTTCTTAATTACGGTCTAATAACAGCAAAAAAACTAATACTCAAATTTTGGAAAAACGCACCTACGCCAACATTCAAAATGTGGATTTCAAGCATGTCTGAAACGTTACATTTTGAAGAAATGAGATTCCTCCTATTAGGCAAAGTAGACCAATTCTTAAAGATTTGGTCTCCTTTTATCAATTTTTTGCAAGCATATGGTGCAACATAAACATAACCTTAGAAATTAAACGGTTTAGAACCGGGTGACGGATGGGCAAAAATACGAGATAGGTAGATCTCCCCTAATCTTTCTTTTCTTTACTGTCTTCTTTTCTTTCAATCTTTTAACTTTTCATCTCTATTCTTTATTTCTTTTGCTTTCTGTTTCTACTCGCTTGACTATCTATTCCGACACTCTTTATTTCTTATTTCTTTCTTCTCTCACTGTTCTTTTATTATTAAATCAAAAGTATGAAGTTGTACAAGAATGGAAATATGTATTTATGTATTAGGTACTCAAGTACCACACTATTGTACTTACTTCTAACAAAAATTTAAAAAAAATAAAAAAAATAAAAAAAAAATACCAGAGCAAAAGGAGGCTACAGACTTTTGGCTGTTGAGTAGAGCTACTGCTCATGGATAAAAAACTGTTTTATGATCAGCCATGATCACATTGAAGGGCGGTGTTGGCTCGAAGGGCCGAATGGCCTCCTCCTGCACCTATTGTCTATTGTCTATTTAATGTCTGGCTGTGGCTGCTTTGACAGTCCGGAGTCGCCTTCCAGAGGGAAGTGCTTACAAGAGTTTGTGGCCAGGGTGAGAGGGGTCAGAGATGATCTTGCCCGCTCGCTTCCTGGCCCTTGCAGTGTACAGTTCGTCAATGGGGGGAAGGTTGCAGCCAACAACCTTCTCAGCTGTGCGAACGATCCGTTGCAGCCTCCGGATGTCGTGCTTGGTGGCTGAGCCAAACCAGACCATGATGGAGAAGGTGAGGATAGACTCTACAATGGCTGTATAGAATTGGACCATCATTGCCTGTGGCAGATTGTGTTTTCTCAAAAGCTGCAGGAAGCATAGAAACATAGAAAATAGGTGCAGGAGGAGGCCATTTGGCCCTTCGAACCAGCACCTCCATTCATTGTGATGGCTGATCATCCACAATCAGTAACCCATGCCTGCCTTCTCCCCATATCCCTTGATTCCGCTAGCCCCTAGAGCTCTATCAATCAAGGAAGTACATCGTCTGTTGGGCCTTATTGACTGTGGAGTCAATAGACAATAGACAATAGGTGCAGGAGTAGGCCATTCGGCCCTTCGATGATTCGGAGTCGATGGTGGCCTCCCATTTAAGGTCCTGGAGATGATGGTTCCAAGGAACTTAATTGACTCCACAGATGTGACTGTGGTGTGTCAGTCTGAAGAAGGGTCTCGACCCGAAACGTCACCATTCCTTCTCTCCAGAGATGCTGCCTGACCCGCTGAGTTACTCCAGTATTTTGTGTCTACCTTCGATTTAAACCAGCACCTGCAGTTTTATTTTCCTACGTGGTGTTGATGGTGGGTGGGGGGAGGGGAGGGGGAGCTCTCTTAAAGTCCACTTTAGAATGGGTGGAGACCCTTCTTCAGACGTCTACAGTGGGTTTCCATTTGTCAGCATTAAATTGGGATGAAAGGAAAAGGACAATATGTAGACACACACGGAATGCAGATGCTGCATTACAAAACAAAAAGAAACACACAGACTTCCTCTTGTGTGTGGCGTGCACAGCCTAAAGTTGTAGGTCAAGGGTAGACATCCAGGTCAGGTGCTGGGTGGATGACCTTGATGCCACCAGGGAGAAGCCTCAGTGAGCAGTCTTTCATGATGTGTGGGATGGTCTGGTCTGGATATCCGCAGGGCTGTCTGTCATCTCCCACTTGTGCAGGTGATGGGCTGTTAGACAATAGACAATAGACAATAGGTGCAGGAGGAGGCCATTCGGCCCTTCGAGCCAGCACCGCCATTCAATGTGATCATGGCTGATCATCCACAATCAGTACCCCGTTCCTGCCTTCTCCCCATACCCCCTGACTCCACTATCCTTAAGAGCTCTATCTAACTCTCTCTTGAATGCATTCAGAGAATTGGCCTCCACTGCCTTCTGAGGCAGAGAATTCCACAGATTCACAACCCTCTGACTGAAAAAGTTTTTCCTCATCTCCGTTCTAAATGGCCTACCCCTTATTTGTAAACTGTGGCCCCTTGTTCTGGACTCCCCAAACATTGGGAACTTGTTTCCTGCCTCTAACTTGTCCAACCCCTTGATAATCTTATACGTTTCGATAAGATCTCCTCTCATCCTTCTAAATTCCAGTGTGTACAAGCTTAGTCGCTCCAGTCTTTCAACATACGATAGTCCCGCCATTCCAGGAATTAACCTAGTGAACCTACGCTGCACGCCTTCAATAGCAAGAATATCCTTCCTCAAATTTGGAGACCAAAACTGCACACAGTACTCCAGGTGCGGTCTCACTAGGGCCCTGTACAACTGCAGAAGGACCTCTTTGCTCCTATACTCAACTCCTCTTGTTCTTGCATGGAGGGTGTGGATCCTGTTCAGGGTTGGCCATTGCTTGACCTCTCCGCTCTTGGGCGTTGGCATCATTGCGGCCTCTTCGCCACTCAGTCTCGGGGGGTCAAAGTCTTCCAGGGACTTGGCTGAAGACCAGGAGGGTTTGCGGGACTTCAGGCACACAGGTTTGGCAGATGTTGGGACGGATGTTGGGCAGATGTTGGGACGGACGTTGGGCAGATGTTGGGATGGACGTTGGGACAGATGTTGGGCAGATGTTGGGACGGACGTTGGGCAGATGTTGGGGTGGATGTTGGACAGATGTTGGGACGGACGTTGGGCAGATGTTGGGATGGACGTTGGGACAGATGTTGGGCAGATGTTGGGACGGATGTTGGGCAGATGTT